>NC_143028.1:74920000-75135000 GCF_057628025.1 Oncorhynchus mykiss
TCCTCTCCTCTCCTCTCCTCTTATCTTATTCTTTCTCCTCTCCCTCTCCCTCTCCCTCTCCTCTTATCTTATTCTCTTTCTCCTCTCCCTCTCCTCTCCCTCTCCCTCTCCCTCTCTTCTCCTCTTATCTTATTCTTTCTCCTCTCCCTCTCCCTCTCCCTCTCCCTCTTCTCCTCTCTTCTTATCTTATTATCTTTCTCTCCTCTCCTCTTATCTTATTCTCTTTCTCCTCTCCTTTTCATCTCCATCTCCCTCTCCCGCTCCCTCTCGCTCTCTTCTCCTCTCCTCTCCTCTTATCTTATTCTTTCTCCTCTCCCTCTCCCTCTCCCTCTCTTCTCCTCTCCTCTTATCTTATTCTCTTTCTCCTCTCCTTTTCATCTCCTTATCTCTTTGTCGCCTCTCTTTCTTTCCTGTCAGAAACTGGTGATAGAGGACATGCTGTTTCAGATGAAAGCTAACTTTGACAAGCCCGAAGCCATGGCTAACCTCCAGAAGACACTGCCTGGTAAGACATACACACACACTAACCTCCAGAAGAGACTGCCTGGTAAGACATACACACTAACCTCCAGAAGAGACTGCCTGGTAAGACATGCACACACACTAACTTCCAGAAGAGACTGCCTGGTAAGACATACACACTAACCTCCAGAAGAGACTGCCTGGTAAGACATGCACACACACTAACCTCCAGAAGAGACTGCCTGGTAAGACATACACACACACTAACCTCCAGAAGAGACTGCCTGGTAAGACATACACACACACTAACCTCCAGAAGAGACTGCCTGGTAAGACATACACACACACTAACCTCCAGAAGAGACTGCCTGGTAAGACATGCACACACACTAACCTCCAGAAGAGACTGCCTGGTAAGACATACACACACACTAACCTCCAGAAGAGACTGCCTGGTAAGACATACACACACACTAACCTCCAGAAGAGACTGCCTGGTAAGACATACACACTAACCTCCAGAAGAGACTGCCTGGTAAGACATACACACTAACCTCCAGAAGAGACTGCCTGGTAAGACATACACACACACTAACCTCCAGAAGAGACTGCCTGGTAAGACATACACACTAACCTCCAGAAGAGACTGCCTGGTAAGGTTAACAGAATGCTTTATCAGTTGCAAGGAGAATTAGGATGTGAAACCCCTCAGGCTCCAGTAGGGTTGATACCTGTCTTGAGATCCATGTCCTGTTAGGACATAACTATCACTCCAAACAGAATGCCTTAGAAATTGATTTAACTTCAGGATTGGTGTGTCTCCTGCGGGACGGTTGAGCTAACGTAGGCTAATGCTATTAGCATGAGGTTGTAAGTAACAAAAACATTTCCCAGGACATAGACATATATGATATTGTCAGAAAGCTTAAATTATTGCTAATCTAACTGCACCGTCCAATTTACAGTAGCTATTACAGTGAAATAATACCATGCTATTGTTTGAGGAGAGTGCACAGTTTTGAACATGAAAATGTATTTTAACCTCTGAATGATTGGCCCCTTTTTAATATTTTCGCCTAAAATGACACCCAAATCTAACTTCCTGTAGCTCAGGCCCTGAAGAAAGGATATTAATATTCTTGGTACCATTTGAAAGGAAACACTTTGAAGTTTGTGGAAATGTGAAAGGATTGTAGGATAATTCATGGCATTAGATCTGGTAAAAGATAATACAAAGAAAAAAATAACATTTTTTGGTATTTTATTGGTACCATCATCTTTGAAATGCAAGAGAAAGGCAACAACGAATTATTCCAGCCCAGGTGTAATTGTTTTTTGGGCACTAGATGGCAGCTGTGTATGTTTCAGACTGAGCCAATGAACCATTGCATTTCTGTTCAGAATGTTGTATCAAGACTGCCCAAATGTGCCTAATTTGTTTATTAAAGAACACCACTGTTCTGAATCTAAAGATTCTTGAATCCATACTAGCTTGAGATCTGCATGTGTAACTGGAGCTTTGGTAGAAATCTCCCACTCCCACTGACGTCACTGCATGATCTACTGTAGAGTTACGTAATGGAGATATTCCTGGCCTCCTCTTCCAGAACGTTCTGAAGAGGATGACGTAAGACACACTACCACTTATGATATACTGAATGGAGAATGTGGTAGTACTTTACATTACAGCGTGGTAATAACAGGGTAATAACCATGTTATTATTAGGTAATTAATATTAGTAACCAGTAGTAGTTTGTTAATTTCAGTCCTTTTGGGCACAGGGTTGTTGTGTGTATTGTTTAAGTCATGTTATAAAAGTGTAAAGTCAGTTGTCATAAGGTGACACCAGCAGCCATGACATAATAGAACATTATAGGACAGAACATAATAGAATAGAACATAATAGAACATTATAGGACAGAACATAATAGAATACAATAGAACAGAACATAATAGATCAGAACATAATAGAACATCATAGGACAGAACATAATAGAATAGAACATAATAGAACATTATAGAATAGAACATAATAGAACATTATAGGACAGAACATAATAGAATAGAACATAATAGAATAGAACATAATAGAATAGAACATAATAGAACATTATAGGACAGAACATAATAGAATAGAACATAATAGATCAGAACATAATATAACATTATAGGACAGAACATAATAGAATACAATAGAACAGAACATAATAGATCAGAACATAATAGAATAGAACATAATAGAATAGAACATAATATAACATTATAGGACAGAACATAATGGAATAGAACATAATAGAACCTTATAGGACAGAACATAATAGAATAGAACATAATATAACATTATAGGACAGAACATAATAGAATAGAACATAATAGAATAGAACATAATATAATAGAACATAATAGAATAGAACATAATAGAACATTATAGGACAGAACATAATGGAATAGAACATAATATAACATTATAGGACAGAACATAATAGAATAGAACATAATAGAATAGAACATAATAGAACATTATAGCACAGAACATAATAGAATACAATAGAACAGAACATAATAGAGCAGAACATAATAGAACATTGTAGGACAGAACATAATAGAATACAATAGAACAGAACAAAATAGATCAGAACATAATAGAATAGAACATAATAGAATAGAACATAATAGATTAGAACATAATAGAATAGAACACAATAGAACATTATAGGACAGAACATAATGGAATAGAACATAATAGAACCTTATAGGACAGAACATAATAGAATATAACATAATATAACATTATAGGACATAACATAATAGAATAGAACATAATAGAATAGCACATAATAGAATAGAACATAATAGAACATTATAGGACAGAACATAATGGAATAGAACATAATAGAACATTATAGAACATAATAGAATACAATAGAACAGAACATAATAGAATACAATAGAACAGAACATAATAGAATAGAACATTATAGGACAGAACATAATAGAATAGAACATAATAGAACATTATAGGACAGAACATAATAGAATATAACATAATAGAATAGCACATAATAGAATAGAACATAATAGAACATTATAGGACAGAACATAATAGAATAGAACATAATATAACATTATAGGACAGAACATAATAGAATAGAACATAATATAACATTATAGGACAGAACATAATAGAATAGAACATAATAGAATAGCACATAATAGAATAGAACATAATATAACATTATAGGACAGAACATAATAGAATAGAACATAATAGAACATTATAGGACAGAACATAATAGAATAGAACATAATAGATCAGAACATAATAGAACATTATAGGACAGAACATAATAGAATACAATAGAACAGAACATAATAGAATACAATAGAACAGAACATAATAGAATAGAACATAATAGAACATTATAGGACAGAACATAATAGAATAGAACATAATAGAATAGCACATAATAGAATAGAACATAATAGAACATTATAGGACAGAACATAATAGAATAGAACATAATAGAACATTATAGGACAGAACATAATAGAATAGAACATAATATAACATTATAGGACAGAACATAATAGAATAGAACATAATAGAATAGCACATAATAGAATAGAACATAATAGAACATTATAGGACAGAACATAATAGAATAGAACATAATAGAACATTATAGGACAGAACATAATAGAATAGAACATAATAGAACATTATAGGACAGAACATAATAGAATACAATAGAACAGAACATAATAGAATACAATAGAACAGAACATAATAGAATAGAACATAATATAACATTATAGGACAGAACATAATAGAATAGAACATAATAGAACATTATAGGACAGAACATAATAGAATAGAACATAATAGAACATTATAGGACAGAACATAATAGAATACAATAGAACAGAACATAATAGATCAGAGCATAATAGAGCAGAACACAATAGAACAGAACACAATAGAACATAATAGAACAGAACATAATAGAACAGAACATAATAGAACATAATAGAACAGAACATAATAGAACATAATAGAACAGAACATAATAGAACATTACTATTGACCTTTATTTAACTAGGCAGGTCAGTTAAGAACACATTCTTATTTTCAATGATGGCCTAGTAACAGTGGGTTAAACTGCCTTGTTCAGGGGCAGAATGACAGATGTTTACCTTGTCAGCTCAGGGATTCGATCTTGCAACCTTTCGGTTACTCGTCCAATGCTCTAACCACTAGGCCACCTACCACCCCACATAATAGAATATAATAGAATAGAACATAATAGAACAGAACAGAATAGATTAGCACATAATAGAACAGAATAAAGTAGAACAGAATTGAATAGAATAAATGAGAATACAATAGATTAGAATGAACTGAGCCACTTACAGAAATGCTCTGCTGACTCTGCTATAGTAAGCTGCTCATCACAGAGAGATAAAACTGAGTCCTTTGTGAAATGGTGCGAAGCCAATTACTTGGACCTAAATGTACGACCAAGGAGCTGGTGGTAGATTTGAGGAAAAAGAAAGATGTTATTAATCCCATTTCTGTTAAGGGTGAAGAGATTGGCACCGTTGGTTCTTAGATGTACTTGGGTGTAAAAGGGGACAACAAATTAAACTGGAAGGAGAATGCTCACCGTGTCAATAAAAATGACCTTTCTAGACTGTGCTTTATAAGGAGGCTTAGATCTTTTAAAGTATGTGACAAAATGCTTTGTATGTTCTATAGCAGTGTTGCCGAGTGTAATGACCTATTCCATTGTGTGCTGGAAAGGGAGTTTAATGAAAGAGGACTCTTACAAAATAATGAACAAATCATTAAGAAGGACATTGCTACAGTTGGCTGCAGCCTGGAATCACTGCAGGACATGATCATAAGAAGGTTGCAAGTAATAACACATGATCATGGATAATGACACACCTACACCAGAGCACTCTGATGACACACACCTACTCCACAGGGCTCTGATGACACACACCCACACCAGAGCACTCTGATGACACACACCTACTCCACAGGGCTCTGATGACACACACCCACACCAGAGCACTCTGATGACACACACCCACACCAGAGCACTCTGATGACACACACCCAGACCAGAGCACTCTGATGACACACACCTACTCCACAGCACTCTGATGACACACACCCACTCCACAGCACTCTGATGACACACACCCACACCACAGGGCTCTGATGACACACACCTACTCCACAGGGCTCTGATGACACACACCTACTCAACAGGGCTCTGATGACACACACCTACTCCACAGGGTTCTGATGACACACACCTACTCCACAGGGCTCTGATGACACAAACCCACTCCACAGCACTATGATGACAGACACCTACTCCACAGGACTCTGATGACACACACCTACTCCACAGGGCTCTGATGACACACACCCACACCACAGGGTTCTGATGACACACACCCACTCCACAGGGCTCTGATGACACACACCCACTCCACAGGGCTCTGATGACACACACCCACTCAACAGGGCTCTGCTGACACACACCCACTCCCCAGCATTTGGATGACACCTACTCCACAGGGCTCTGATGACACACACCCACTCGACAGGGCTCTGATGACACACACCCACTCCACAGGGCTCTGATGACACCCAATCCACAGGGCTCTGATGACACACACCCACTCCACAGGGCTCTGATGACACACACCCACACCACAGGGCTCTGATGACACCTACTCCACAGGGCTCTGATGACACACACCCACACCACAGGGCTCTGATGACACCTACTCCACAGGGCTCTGATGACACACCCACTCCACAGGGCTCTGATGACACACACCCACTCCACAGGGCTCTGATGACACACACCCACACCACAGGGCTCCGATGTCACACACCCACTCCACAGGGCTCTGATGACACACACCCACTCCACAGGGCTCTGATGACACATACTCCACAGGGCTCTGATGACACACACCCACTCCACAGGGCTCTGATGACACACCCACTCCACGGGGCTCTGATGACACACACCCACACCACAGGGTTCTGATGAGCCCCAATCCACAGGGCTCTGATGACACACACCCACTCCACAGGGCTCTGATGACACCTACTCCACAGGGCTCTGATGACACACACCCACACCACAGGGCTCTGATGACACACCCACTCCACGGGGCTCTGATGACACACACCCACACCACAGGGCTCTGATGACACACACCTAATCCACAGCACTCTGATGACACACACCCACACCACAGGGCTCTGATGACACACACCTACTCCACAGGGCTCTGATGACACACACCTACTCAACAGGGCTCTGATGACACACACCTACTCCACAGGGTTCTGATGACACACACCTACTCCACAGGGCTCTGATGACACAAACCCACTCCACAGCACTATGATGACAGACACCTACTCCACAGGACTCTGATGACACACACCTACTCCACAGGGCTCTGATGACACACACCCACACCACAGGGTTCTGATGACACACACCCACTCCACAGGGCTCTGATGACACACACCCACTCCACAGGGCTCTGATGACACACACCCACTCAACAGGGCTCTGCTGACACACACCCACTCCCCAGCATTTGGATGACACCTACTCCACAGGGCTCTGATGACACACACCCACTCGACAGGGCTCTGATGACACACACCCACTCCACAGGGCTCTGATGACACCCAATCCACAGGGCTCTGATGACACACACCCACTCCACAGGGCTCTGATGACACACACCCACACCACAGGGCTCTGATGACACCTACTCCACAGGGCTCTGATGACACACACCCACACCACAGGGCTCTGATGACACCTACTCCACAGGGCTCTGATGACACACCCACTCCACAGGGCTCTGATGACACACACCCACTCCACAGGGCTCTGATGACACACACCCACACCACAGGGCTCCGATGTCACACACCCACTCCACAGGGCTCTGATGACACACACCCACTCCACAGGGCTCTGATGACACATACTCCACAGGGCTCTGATGACACACACCCACTCCACAGGGCTCTGATGACACACCCACTCCACGGGGCTCTGATGACACACACCCACACCACAGGGTTCTGATGAACCCCAATCCACAGGGCTCTGATGACACACACCCACTCCACAGGGCTCTGATGACACCTACTCCACAGGGCTCTGATGACACACACCCACACCACAGGGCTCTGATGACACACCCACTCCACGGGGCTCTGATGACACACACCCACACCACAGGGCTCTGATGACACACACCTAATCCACAGGGCTCTGATGACACACACCCACACCACAGGGCTCTGATGAGACACACCCACTACACAGAGCTCTGATGATACACACCCATTCCACAGCACTCTGATGACACACACCTACTCCACAGGGTTCTGATGACACACACCCACACCACAGTGTTCTGATGACACACACCCACACCACAGCACTCTGATGACACACACCCACACCACAGCACTCTGATGACACACACCCACACCTCAGCACTCTGATGACACACACCCACACCACAGCACTCTGATGACACACACCCACACCACAGGGTTCTGATGACACACACCCACACCACAGGGTTCTGATGACACACACCCACACCACAGCATTCTGATGACACACACCCACACCACAGCACTCTGATGCAACACAAGAGCAGCTTCAGTAGCAGGTTATTCCTGCCCAGACATTCCACAGAGAGGTTTAGACCGTCATTTCTACCCACAGGCATTTAATGAGTGTAATTGATTAACTGTTTTGAGGTCATCCTATTGGAAAATGGTGCTGCCTGTTTTTCCCCCAGAGTAGGATAGAAATCAGCACTTGAATCAGACTATTATTTCAGGGATACATACTGTGGTACATATATGTGCCTTTATGAGTCTCAATGTGTGTTGTTTTTTATATTGTGTTTGTCATTGTTAAGTGTCCTGTCATTGCAAGTCATTGATGATACATGCTGTAAAAAAACAGTTTCCCAAGTTGGGATTATTAAAAGCAATACTCTACTCCCTCTCTCTCTACTCTAGAACAAAATAGAATAGAACAGAATAGAATAGAACAGAATAGGGCCTCCCGGGTGTACTGCAGCGCCAGCTGTGCCATCAGAGTCCCTGGGTTCGCGCCCAGGCTCTGTCGTAACCGGCCGCGACCGGGAGGTCCATGGGGCGACGCACAATTGGCCTAGCGTCGCCCGGGTTAGGTAGGGCTTGGTCGGTAGGGGTGTCCATGTCTCATCGCGCACCAGCGACTCCTGTGGCGGGCTGGGCGCAGTGTGCGCTAACCAAGGTGGCCAGGTGCACGGTGTTTCCTCCGGCGCATTGGTGCGGCTGGCTTCCGGGTTGGATGCGTGCTGTGTTGGCTTGGTTGGGTTGTGTATCGGAGGACGCATGACTTTCAACCATCGTCTCTCCCGAGCCCGTACGGGAGTTGTAGCGATGAGACAAGATAGTGGCTACTATAACAACAATTGGATACCACGAAATTGGGGAGAAAAAGGGGTAAAATTCAAAAAAAAAAAAAAAAGAATAGAACAGAATATAACTTAGAATACAATGATTGCTAACGTGTTTACGGAACTTACTAATGAATTATAGCCACAGCATTAGCATTTTTAGCATCAGCATGCGCTCTAATTTGAGAGGCAATCAGAGCAGGAGAACGCTTATTTTAATAGTTGTCTCTGACTGTGGAATGCCCCCTGGTCTACTTACGTCACTCCCCTGAGAGTGAGAGTGGAACAGACCGAGCAGACATGCCAGACTTGGGTTCAAATACTATTGGAAATCATTTGAAAAATGATATCTGTGCTGGATTGAGCTTGTCTGACAGAATGGAACCTCTAGAAAAGTCCTACAATTGCAAACGTTGCCCACTTGGCTCTCCAGGCAGGCTAAAGCAAACACTCAAAGTATTTAACAGATTTCTAATAGTATTTGAACCCAGGTCTGCACCGCAAACAGTCCGGTCCAGGATAACCCCTAAGACGTCAGAACCACCAGGCACCAAGCAGAGGCAGGCTGATCTCCCTGAGAGAGACACATATCATGTCTGTCTGCTCTGAAACCTCTCCTCTAAAATTACCACCTTATCAGAAACATTCTGCCCCTCAAACTCCCCTGTCTCCACCGCTGTGTGGTCCAGAAAGAGGACATGGGTAGTTTTTAACTAATGATTTATTGTCTCAGTTTAGGAAAAATATTAACTTAATTGATGCCCTTTTCAAGTAAGTAAATGACAGTATCAGTAAGAGATGTATTTTTAGAGACATGATACAGGTACCCATAAGAGTGTTTACGTCGGCAGGTCTGACTTGGGACATTGCCCCTGGTCTGGTGGCAGCCATCGCTAGTATGCGAATAGGTAAACACAATGGCCTCTGGTGGAATGTCACTGTTCATACTGGTAATGGTGCAAGACAATTGATCCTATCCGGCTCGTAGGACCACTATATGGGTTTATGACAAGATGGGAGGATAATACAACCTATTCCCCTTGAAAGTTGGACCCTACACAATACAGCTTTATGCCCCCCCCCCCCCCCCCCCCCCCCCCCTAATTCAGGACCTCTATAACAGGGGGTGTCAGAGTAAGGCCTTAAAAATTGTGAAAGACTCTAGCCACTCAAGTCATCAAATGTTCTTCTGCTACCGCACGGCAACCAGTACCGATGCAGGCTGGAACCAAAAGGACCCTGAGCAGCTTCCACCCCCAAGCCATAAGACTGCTAAATAGTTAGGTAGATATATTTAACAAACATCCTGTCAATCCAGAGCATCCCAAACATCCCGTCAATCCAGAGCATCCCAAACATCCCGTCAATCCAGAGCATCCCAAACATCCCGTCAATCCAGAGCATCCCAAACATCCCGTCAATCCAGAGCATCCCAAACATCCCGTCAATCCAGAGCATCCCAAACATCCCGTCAATCCAGAGCATCCCAAACATCCCGTCAATCCAGAGCATCCCAAACATCCCGTCAATCCAGAGCATCCCAAACATCCCGTCCATCCAGAGCATCCCAAACATCCCATCAATCCAGAGCATCCCAAACATCCCGTCAATCCAGAGCATCCCAAACATCCCGTCAATCCAGAGCATCCCAAACATCCCGTCAATCCAGAGCATCCCAAACATCCCGTCAATCCAGAGCATCCCAAACATCTTGATATGCCACACCTGTCAGGTGGATGGAGTATCACTCAATCAATTAAATGTATTTATAAAGCCCTTCTTACATCAGCTGATGTCATAGAGTGCTGTGCAGAAACCCAGGCTAAAATCCCAAACAGCAAGCAATGTAGGTGTAGAAGCACAGTGGCTAGGAAAAGCTCCCTAGAAAGGCTGGAACATAGGAAGAAACCTAGAGAGGAACCAGGCTATGAGGGGTGGCCAGTCCTCTTCTGGAGGTGTCGGGTGGAGATTATAACAGAACATGGTGAAGATGTTCAAATACTAATAATTACAGTGGTTGTAGATGGTGCAACAGACAGTAGGGGAGGTAAGTCCAACTCTTACTATAGCAGACAGTAGTGAGGTAAGTCCAACTCTTACTATAGCAGACAGTAGTGAGGTAAGTCCAACTCTTACTATAGCAGACAGTAGTGAGGTAAGTCCAACTCTTACTATAGCACACAGTAGTGAGGTAAGTCCAACTCTTACTATAGCAGACAGTAGGGGAGGTAAGTCCAACTCTTACTATAGCAGACAGTAGTGAGGTAAGTCCAACTCTTACTATAGCACACAGTAGTGAGGTAAGTCCAACTCTTACTATAGCAGACAGTAGGGGAGGTAAGTCCAACTCTTACTATAGCAGACAGTAGTGAGGTAAGTCCAACTCTTACTATAGCAGACAGTAGGGAGGTAAGTCCAACTATTACTATAGCAGACAGTAGTGAGGTAAGTCCAACTCTTACTATAGCAGACAGTAGGGAGGTAAGTCCAACTCTTACTATAGCATACAGTAGGGAGGTAAGTCCAACTCCTACTATAGCACACAGTAGTGAGGTAAGTCCAACTCTTACTATAGCACACAGTAGTGAGGTAAGTCCAACTCTTACTATAGCACACAGTAGTGAGGTAAGGGCTTGGATTTGATTTGTTAACTTTAGTTTTCCACTGGTGAAATTCTTCTTGCAGGGCCATATGTTTACCTTACCTTGATACATGTTCTTCACTCCAAAAAACAACACTTGTCAAATGTTTTCTTTTGGATATCAAAGTCTGGTCCAATATTGCATTGCCCATGTGTCTGGACTCCATCATGCTAACTGGTTCAATCTGGTTGACATTCCACACCAGTTTACCAGAATTTTGGAGCACAGTGAAATCAGTGTAGTAGCACAGTGACATCTTTGAATACTATTAATTCCCCACTGACATTAACTGATGCACATCACAGGGACTATGTTACCAGGTACTCTGCCTGTTACCAGGTACTCTCAGAGACTCTGTCTGTTACCAGGTACTCTCAGAGACTATGTCTGTTACCAGGTACTCTGCCTGTTACCAGGGACTCTGTATGTTACCAGGTACTCTCAGAGACTATGTCTGTTACCAGGTACTCTGCCTGTTACCAGGTACTCTCAGGGACTCTGCCTGTTACCAGGGACTCTGCCTGTTACCAGGGACTCTGTCTGTTACCAGGGACTCTGTCTGTTACCAGGTACTCTCAGAGACTCTGTCTGTTACCAGGTACTCTCAGGGACTCTGTCTGTTACCAGGGACTCTGTCTGTTACCAGGGACTCTGTCTATTACCAGGGACTCTGTCTTGTGTCCCAAATGACACCCTATCCTCAATAGTGTGCACTACCTTTGAGGTGGCACACCCCATAGGGCTCTGGTCAAAGTTAGCGTACTACATAGGGAATAGCAGATTTTGTTTACAGGCAGCTGAATGTTGATGTCCTTTCATAAAGTTAGTCTTGGCCAACAGCCTGTTGACCTAAGTGACTTGGCACAGAGCCGGAATAAAATATGCATCATCTGCAAAACGTGCATCAAAGCCAAAGAAAGGGTGGCATTTGCTTTCCGGTGGTTTTAACATGGCTGGTATTCAGAGGAGTGAAAGGACACCTGAGATCTTGGACGTGTGCTGTTTCCTGCTGCACCACAAAGTGTTGTGTTTCATTTGTTTACTTGCTTTAGGTGGTACTGAATGCATCAACAAATAAAACGCTTTGTTCTTCATGGAAGCTGCAAGGTCCTTCTTCTGATACCCGTGGTTGATGCTATCCACCAATGTCTTCTGGGAGATCTTTGTCAATTTAACAAAGACCTCCCATTTGGTTTTCCCGATACCTGTGTGGTTGTGTCTTCAATATGCAGGTCACCACAACAACATCCACTGTCTGGCTATAGCAGTCAATCAGCTGATTAATTGATTAAATTAATTTGTTGATTGATTGCAGGGCACCCCTGATTGTAAGTCGTTATGGACAATAGTGTCTGCTAAATTACCATATTGCGGTCTTGTTTGGGGGCAGAGCTCAGTAGAATAATAACCACCTGTGTGCTTTGCAAATGTTCATTTTTAACATTTATATGTTGGTCATTTAGCAGACACTCTTGTCCAGAGCGACTTGCAGTCAGTGGAATCATCTAAGGTTGATTAAAAAAACAACAACATCACAGTCATAGAAAGTAAAAGGTATTGTCACGTTCTGACCTCTATTTCCTTTGTTTTTGTATTTATTTAGTATGGTCAGGGCGTGAGTTGGGTGGGCAGTCTATGTTTGTTTTTCTATGTTTTGGTCTAGTTCTATGTTCGGCCTGATATGGTTCTCAATCAGAGGCAGGTGTTCGTCATTGTCTCTGATTGGGAACCATATTTAGGTAGCCTGGGTTTCACTGTGTGTTTGTGGGTGATTGTTCCTGTTTTTGTGTTTGCACCAGACAGGGCTGTTTTGAGTTCTCACGTTTCTTTCCGTTAGTTTGTTCATGTATAGTGTCGTCAATAAATACAATGAACAACCACCACGCTGCGCTTTGGTCCGCCTCTACTTCACAAGAAGAGAATCGTTACAGAATCACCCACCACAACAGGACCAAGCGGTGTGGTAATGGGCAAAGGAGAAAGCAGCAGCAGGAGCAGCGCGAGGAGGTATGGACATGGGAGGACGAATTAGACGGTAAAGGACCTTGGGCTCAGCCAGGAGAGTATCGCCGCCCCAAGGAAGAACGGGAGGCGGCGAAAGCGGAGAGGCGCTGGTATGAGGAGGCAGCGCGGCGTCGTGGATGGAAGCCCGGGAGTCAGCCCCAAAAATTTCTTGGGGGGGGGCTAACAGGGAGTATGGCTACGCCAGGTAGGAGACCTGAGCCAACTTCCTGTGGTTACCGGTGGGCTAGAGAGACCGGGCAGGCACCGTGTTATGCTGTGGAGCGCACGGTGTCCCCAGTGCGGGTGCACAGCCCGGTGCGGTACATTCCAGCTCCGCGTATCGGCCGGGCTAGAGTGGGCATCGAGCCAAGTGCCATGAAGCCGGCTCTACGCATCTGGTCTCCAGTGCGTCTCCTTGGGCCGGCTTACATGGCACCAGCCTTGCGCACGGTGTCCCCGGTTCGCCTGCATAGCCCAGTGCGGGCTATTCCACCTCGCCGCACTGGCAGGGCGACCGGGACCATTCAACCGGGTAAGGTTGGGCAGGCTCGGTGCTCAAGAGCTCCAGTGCGCCTGCACGGCCCGGTCTATCCGTCACCACCTCCACACCCCAGCCCTCCGGTGGCAGCTCCCCGTACCAGGCTGTCTCTCCGGCCCATCCGTCCAGAGCCTTCCTCCTCTCCAGCGCTGCCGGAGCCTCCCGCCTGTCCGGCGCCTCTGCCGGAGCCTCCCGTCTGTCCGGCGCCTCTGCCGGAGCCTCCCGCCTGTCCGGCGCCGCTGCCGGAGCCTCCCGCCTGTCCGGCGCCGCTGCCGGAGCCTCCCGCCTGTCCGGCGCCGCTGCCGGAGCCTCCCGCCTGTCCGGCGCCGCTGCCGGAGCCTCCCGCCTGTCCGGCGCCGCTGCCGGAGCCTCCCGCCTGTCCGGCGCCGCTGCCGGAGCCTCCCGCCTGTCCGGCGCCGCTGCCGGAGCCTCCCGCCTGTCCGGCGCCTCTGCCGGAGCTTCCCGTCTGCCCGGCGCCTCTGCCAGAGCTTCGCGTCTGCCCGGCGCCATCGGAGCTTCCCGTCTGCCCAGCGCCGCCAGCGCCGCCCGTCTGCCCAGCGCCGCCAGCGCCGCCCGTCTGCCCAGCGCCGCCAGCGCCGCCCGTCTGCCCAGCGCCGCCAGCGCCGCCCGTCTGCCCAGCGCCGCCAGCGCCGCCCGTCTGCCCAGCGCCGCCAGTGCCGCCCGTCTGCCCAGCGCCGCCAGTGCCGCCCGTCTGCCCAGCGCCGCCAGTGCCGCCCGTCTGCCCAGCGCCGCCAGTGCCGCCCGTCTGCCAGGAGCCGCCAATGCCGCCCGTCAGCCAGGGGCCGCCAGTGCCGCCAGTCAGCCAGGGGCCGCCAGTGCCGCCAGTCAGCCAGGGGCCGCCAGTCAACCAGGGGCCACCAGTGCCGCCAGTCAGCCCAGCGCCAGCGCCGCCAGTCAGCCAGGGGCCGCCAGTCAGCCAGGGGCCGCCAGTGCCGTCAGTCAGCCAGGGGCCGCTAGAGCCCCTCCGCCCGGAGCAGCTGTCCCTCTGTCCCGAGCAGCTGTCCCTCTGTCCCGAGCAGCTGTCCCTCTGTCCCGAGCAGCTGTCCCTCTGTCCCGAGCAGCTGTCCCTCTGTCCCGAGCAGCTGTCCCTCTGTCCCGAGCAGCTGTCCCTCTGTCCCGAGAAGCTGCCCCTCTGTCCCAAGCAGCCCCTCTGTCCAGTGGGGTCATTGAGAGGGGTGGGCATGGTGAGTAAGCCACGGAGGCGGACAATAAGGCGGACTGAGACAATGGCGAGGTGGGGTCCGCGTCCCGCGCCAGAGCCGCCACCGCGGACAGACGCCCACCCAGACCCTCCCCTATAGGTCAAGGTTTTGCGGCCGGAGTCCGCACCTTTGGGGGGGGGTACTGTCACGTTCTGACCTCTATTTCCTTTGTTTTTGTATTTATTTAGTATGGTCAGGGCGTGAGTTGGGTGGGCAGTCTATGTTTGTTTTTCTATGTTTTGGTCTAGTTCTATGTTCGGCCTGATATGGTTCTCAATCAGAGGCAGGTGTTCGTCATTGTCTCTGATTGGGAACCATATTTAGGTAGCCTGGGTTTCACTGTGTGTTTGTGGGTGATTGTTCCTGTTTTTGTGTTTGCACCAGACAGGGCTGTTTTGAGTTCTCACGTTTCTTTCCGTTAGTTTGTTCATGTATAGTGTCGTCAATAAATACAATGAACAACCACCACGCTGCGCTTTGGTCCGCCTCTACTTCACAAGAAGAGAATCGTTACAGAATCACCCACCACAACAGGACCAAGCGGTGTGGTAATGGGCAAAGGAGAAAGCAGCAGCAGGAGCAGCGCGAGGAGGTATGGACATGGGAGGACGAATTAGACGGTAAAGGACCTTGGGCTCAGCCAGGAGAGTATCGCCGCCCCAAGGAAGAACGGGAGGCGGCGAAAGCGGAGAGGCGCTGGTATGAGGAGGCAGCGCGGCGTCGTGGATGGAAGCCCGGGAGTCAGCCCCAAAAATTTCTTGGGGGGGGGCTAACAGGGAGTATGGCTACGCCAGGTAGGAGACCTGAGCCAACTTCCTGTGGTTACCGGTGGGCTAGAGAGACCGGGCAGGCACCGTGTTATGCTGTGGAGCGCACGGTGTCCCCAGTGCGGGTGCACAGCCCGGTGCGGTACATTCCAGCTCCGCGTATCGGCCGGGCTAGAGTGGGCATCGAGCCAAGTGCCATGAAGCCGGCTCTACGCATCTGGTCTCCAGTGCGTCTCCTTGGGCCGGCTTACATGGCACCAGCCTTGCGCACGGTGTCCCCGGTTCGCCTGCATAGCCCAGTGCGGGCTATTCCACCTCGCCGCACTGGCAGGGCGACCGGGACCATTCAACCGGGTAAGGTTGGGCAGGCTCGGTGCTCAAGAGCTCCAGTGCGCCTGCACGGCCCGGTCTATCCGTCACCACCTCCACACCCCAGCCCTCCGGTGGCAGCTCCCCGTACCAGGCTGTCTCTCCGGCCCATCCGTCCAGAGCCTTCCTCCTCTCCAGCGCTGCCGGAGCCTCCCGCCTGTCCGGCGCCTCTGCCGGAGCCTCCCGTCTGTCCGGCGCCTCTGCCGGAGCCTCCCGCCTGTCCGGCGCCGCTGCCGGAGCCTCCCGCCTGTCCGGCGCCGCTGCCGGAGCCTCCCGCCTGTCCGGCGCCGCTGCCGGAGCCTCCCGCCTGTCCGGCGCCGCTGCCGGAGCCTCCCGCCTGTCCGGCGCCGCTGCCGGAGCCTCCCGCCTGTCCGGCGCCTCTGCCGGAGCTTCCCGTCTGCCCGGCGCCTCTGCCAGAGCTTCGCGTCTGCCCGGCGCCATCGGAGCTTCCCGTCTGCCCAGCGCCGCCAGCGCCGCCCGTCTGCCCAGCGCCGCCAGCGCCGCCCGTCTGCCCAGCGCCGCCAGCGCCGCCCGTCTGCCCAGCGCCGCCAGCGCCGCCCGTCTGCCCAGCGCCGCCAGTGCCGCCCGTCTGCCCAGCGCCGCCAGTGCCGCCCGTCTGCCCAGCGCCGCCAGTGCCGCCCGTCTGCCCAGCGCCGCCAGTGCCGCCCGTCTGCCAGGAGCCGCCAATGCCGCCCGTCAGCCAGGGGCCGCCAGTGCCGCCAGTCAGCCAGGGGCCGCCAGTGCCGCCAGTCAGCCAGGGGCCGCCAGTCAACCAGGGGCCACCAGTGCCGCCAGTCAGCCCAGCGCCAGCGCCGCCAGTCAGCCAGGGGCCGCCAGTCAGCCAGGGGCCGCCAGTGCCGTCAGTCAGCCAGGGGCCGCTAGAGCCCCTCCGCCCGGAGCAGCTGTCCCTCTGTCCCGAGCAGCTGTCCCTCTGTCCCGAGCAGCTGTCCCTCTGTCCCGAGCAGCTGTCCCTCTGTCCCGAGCAGCTGTCCCTCTGTCCCGAGCAGCTGTCCCTCTGTCCCGAGCAGCTGTCCCTCTGTCCCGAGAAGCTGCCCCTCTGTCCCAAGCAGCCCCTCTGTCCAGTGGGGTCATTGAGAGGGGTGGGCATGGTGAGTAAGCCACGGAGGCGGACAATAAGGCGGACTGAGACAATGGCGAGGTGGGGTCCGCGTCCCGCGCCAGAGCCGCCACCGCGGACAGACGCCCACCCAGACCCTCCCCTATAGGTCAAGGTTTTGCGGCCGGAGTCCGCACCTTTGGGGGGGGGTACTGTCACGTTCTGACCTCTATTTCCTTTGTTTTTGTATTTATTTAGTATGGTCAGGGCGTGAGTTGGGTGGGCAGTCTATGTTTGTTTTTCTATGTTTTGGTCTAGTTCTATGTTCGGCCTGATATGGTTCTCAATCAGAGGCAGGTGTTCGTCATTGTCTCTGATTGGGAACCATATTTAGGTAGCCTGGGTTTCACTGTGTGTTTGTGGGTGATTGTTCCTGTTTTTGTGTTTGCACCAGACAGGGCTGTTTTGAGTTCTCACGTTTCTTGTTTTTTTCCGTTAGTTTGTTCATGTATAGTGTCGTCAATAAATACAATGAACAACCACCACGCTGCGCTTTGGTCCGCCTCTACTTCACAAGAAGAGAATCGTT
Source organism: Oncorhynchus mykiss (assembly GCF_057628025.1). Classification (NCBI taxonomy): domain Eukaryota; kingdom Metazoa; phylum Chordata; class Actinopteri; order Salmoniformes; family Salmonidae; genus Oncorhynchus; species Oncorhynchus mykiss. The sequence continues at coordinate 74,938,176 of NC_143028.1, forward strand.
ACAGGTATATGCAACCTTTCCTGGGAATGTTGTTGTAGTTGAGGATACATTGGTCTTCAAATCCTCATCTTTTTGTAACAAGATAGCTTTTGGTTGAATCTTGGCCCTGCTCTTTGGGGTCCGGGCCATGTAGCTGTCTCTGTACCTGTAAAAGCACTTTGTGACAACTACTGAAGGGATTTATAAATAACATTAATTGATTGATTTGATTGGTAATTGATTTGGTGCTGTGCATCGCTAACAGAAGATACTGGATCTAACTCTGTAACCTTTTAGAAATGACCTGTGCTTTAACGTTGTAATCTTTCAGAAATGACCTATGCTTTATTTAACCTTTAAAGGGTATATGAAACAAAATGAAGACGTTTTTGGAGAGGATTTGACCACATGTAGACTAATAATTCGTACTTCCATTTTCTATGAATAAAGATGACTAACATTTATTAAATGACGTGTTTACAGTAAAGGAGAACAACAACATGTAAATGAACGGTAATCTGAGTGTATTTCCAGCCCACCGGAACCTTACTATCCTATATCAACAGTCCCCTGTGTTCACCATGGGGTCTGTTGTTAGGCTGGGGGGAAGGTGGATGATCACATTCTGGTGTGTGTGTTTGTACTGTGTCCCAATGGTCTAGATTAAAAGTTCTAGGTAGGAACTCTCTGTACAGTACTCAGTGGAAGGACACAGTCTACTGGCTGGAGAGTTGGTGGGCCAAATGTAGCCTCAAACCAAGTCACCCCACATCCCAGTGGACAGGAACACCCCACAGATTTCAGAACATCACTATTTATAACAATTTTACTCCCCATACTACTAGCATGCTCCATTTGTCACAATGCATACACAGTGAATGGTTAAGAAACACATTTTAATTGTGTAGACATGACTAACCTTGATCAGATAGGGATTGGATCATATTGAAACTCACATGTTAGCGCAACAAGGCTTCTTTGTCTGTGTGTGTATGGGTGGGGAGGGAGGGAGGGGAGGGTAGAAGGGGAGGGTGGGGTGAAAGGGGAGGGAGGGAGGGCGGGAGGGTGATATTGACAAAATAAGAATAGTTGTGGCTCCTGACAAAGGAAACTACTACAAAGCAGATATTTGGGTTTAGCTCTGATAGTCCATTTATTTTTTATACCTGGTGCTAACATGCATCATTTGTCCTGATCTTTGCCACATTCTGATTAAGCCCATATTTTTTGACAGGTGTAGATAATTAAAATACACATTGTGATCTGTAGGTGATCAGATCTTTCTGACCATCTACGGAGGTAGTCAGGCACACATTGTTTCTGGATATCAATCAAGTGTAAACAGAACTGGATGGTCAAAGCATTTTAATCATCATTAACCCGACCTCTATAATCATTGACTGGTGGCACCATTGACTTATGGCATCGGTAAATAAATGAATCCATATTATTTTGAAAGAATATCTATCCAAAATATTTGCATACAGAGAGGAACCAACTAATCTGCTCACAATGCAGACACAGTGGATAGATAAGATACATTTTAATACAGTGTTTGGATCATATTGATCATATCACAGAACTCAAATATTAGTGCAAGGCTTTTGATCAAGTTGGTGAATGACCTTGCTTGAACCCTCTTATCACAGTGTATCCTCCCTGCCGGACCTTGTCCCTAGCTTCCTGTCGGAACTTGTCCCTAGCTTCCTGTGAGGCCTTGTCCCTAGCTTCCTGTGAGGCCTTGTCCCTCGTGCCCTGTCGGGCCTTATCCCTAGCTTCCTGTCAGACCTTGTCCCTAGCTTCCTGTCAGACCTTGCCCCTATCTCGCCGTTGGGCCTTGTTCCTAGCACCATGTGAGGCCTAGCTCCATGTGAGGCCTTGTCCCTAGTGCCCTGTCGGGCCGTGTCTCTAGTTTCCTGTCAAACCTTGTCCCTAGCTTCCTGTCGAAACTTGTCGTTTGCTCCCTGTGAGGCCATGTCCTTAGAGCCCTGTCGGTCCGTGTCCCTATAGCTCAATTTGAAGCCTTGTCCCTAGCTTCCTGTCGGTCCTTGTCCCTAGCTTCCTGTCGGACCTTGCCCCTATCTCTCTGTCTGGCCTTGTTCCTAGCACCATGTGAGGCCTTGTTCCTAGCTCCATGTGAGGCCTTGCTCCTAGCTCCCTGTGAGCCCTAGTTCCTAGCTCCATTGATAGTAAGGACAAACACAGCCTACCTCTCTCCATCCACACTGAGTCCACAAGATGACGCCGACAGAGAGGGCTGCCTCGCTTTTAGTCCTTAGGAAACTTTGCAGTATTTTGTTTTTATATGTATTATTTCTTACATTGCTAGCCCAGAAAATCTTAAATGTTATTACATACAGCCTGGAAGAACAATTAGACATCAGTGCAGCGTCAACTTTCTAGCACTACGACCTGGAATACAACTTTTCCGAATCTGATCCTTTGTCGGAACTAACCAGGGCATTTGAACTGATTCCAGAGGCTGACCCAAAATAACGCCGCCAGAGAAGAGGTGGAGAGAGCGGTCTTCTGGTCAAACTTTGGGGGGGGCGCACACCACCCACCGCTTCCAAGTATATAACTCGCTAATGTCAAGTCTCTAGATAACAAGGTATACGAAATTAGAGCACGGGTTGCTTTCCAGAGAGACATCAGGGATTGTAACATACTCTGTTTCATGGAAACATGGCCCTATCGGGATATGCTTTCAGAGTCGGTACAGCCACCTGGATTCTCTGTTCTCTAAACATCTCTCCGGGAAGAAAGGCAGGGGTGTATGTTTCATGATTAATAACTCATGGTGTAATTGTAACATCATACAAGAAATCAAGTCCTTTTGTTCACCTGACCTAGAATTCCTCACAATCAAATGCCAACAGTGTAGTTATTCCCTCCGCAAGGCAATCAAACAAGCGAAATGTCAGTATAGAGACAAAGTGGAGTTGCAATTCAACGGCTCAGACACTAGGTGCATGTGGCAGGGTCTACAGACGATCACGGAATACAAAAGAAAAACCAACCACGTCACGAACATCGACGTCTTGCTTCCAGACAAACTAAACACCTTCTTTCCCTGCTTTGAGGACAATACAGTTCCACCAACGCGACCCATTAACAAGGACTTGTGCTCTCCTTCTCCGTGGCCGACGTGAGTAAGATATTTGAACGTGTTAACCCTCGCAAGGCTGCTGGCCCAGTCGACATCCCTAGCCGTGTCCTCAGAGCATGCGCAGACCAGTTGGCTGGTGTGTTTTCGGACATGTTCAATCTCTCCCTATTCCAGTCTGCTGTCCCCACATGCTTCAAGATGGCCACCATTGTACCCAAGAAGGAAAAGGAAACTGAACTAAATGACTGTCGCCCTGTAGCACTCATTTCTGTCATCATGAAATTCTTTGAGAGGCTAGTCAAGGATCATATCACCTCCACCTTACCTGTCACCCTAGACCCACTTCAATTGCTTACCGCCACAATAGGTCCACAGATGATGCAAATGCCATAACACTGCACACTGCTCTATCCCATCTGGGCAAGAGGAATACCTATATAAGAATGCTGTTCATTGATTAAAGCTCAGCATTCAACACCATAGTACCCTCCAAGCTCATCGTTAAGCTTTAGGCCCTGGGTCTCAACCCAGCCTGTGCAATTGGGTCCTGGACTTCGTGAGGGGCTGGCCCCAGGTGGGGGGCAGCCCACTTCGCTGTTCCTCAACACCCAACACCCACAAGGGTGCGTGCATAGCCCCCTCCTGTACTCCCTGTTCACCCATGACTGTATGGCCATGCATGCCCCCAACTCAATCTTCAAGTTTGCAGATGACACAACAGTAGTAGGTTTGATTACCAACAACGATGAGACAGCCTACAAGGGGGAGGTGAGGTCACTCAGAGTGTGTTGTCAGCAAAACAACCTCTCACTCAACATCAACAAAACAAAGGAGGTGATCGTGGACTTCGGGAAACAACAGGGCGAGCACCCCCCTCTCCACATCGACGGGACAGCAGTGGAGAAGGTGGCAAGTTTTACATTCCTCGGTGTACACATCACGGACAAACTGAAATGGTCCATCCACACAAACAGTGTGGTGAAGAAAGCGCTACAGCGCCTCTTCAACCTCAGGAGGCTGAAGAAGTTTGTATTGTCACCTAATATCCTCACAAACTTTTACAGATGCACAATTGAGAGCATACTGTTGGGCTGTATCACCACCTGGTATGGCAACTGCACCGCCCACAACCGCAAGGCTCTTCAGAGGGTGGGGCAGTCTGCACAACGCATCACAGGGGGCAAACTACCTGCCCTCTAGGACACCAACACCACCCGATGTCACAGGAAGGCCAAAAAGATCATCAAGGGCAACAACCACCTGAGCCACTGCCTGTTCACCCTGCTATCATCCAGAAGGCAAGGTCAGTACAGGTGCATCAAAGCTTGGACCGGGAGACTGAAAAACAGCTTCTATCTCAAGGCCATCAGATTGTTAAACAGCCATCACTAACACAGAGCGGTGTACTAGGCATTTGTTGTGGAATTGTTAGATTACATGTTAGATATTGTTGCACTGTCAGAACTAGAAGCACAAGACATCTGCTAATGCAATAACATCTGCTAACCATGTGTATGTGACTAATATCAGTTGATTTGATTTGATGTGGGGCCCTGTTCCTAGCTCCTTGTGAGGCCTTGTTCCTAGCACCATGTGAGGCCTTGTTCCTACCTCCTTGTTAGGCCTTGATCCTTGCTCCTTGTGAGGCCTTGTTCCTAGCTCCATGTGAGGCCTTGTTCCTAGCTCCTTGTGAGGCCTTGTTCCTAGCACCATGTGAGGCCTAGTTGAGGAAACATCCCCCTCCTATTGAACTCCACAGTGGCTGCTCTGCTATGTCCCGAGGCACCGATGACGATCACTGATGGAAAAATGGGCTTACATAAAGACTCACAGCTTGTAGTGTTGGTGACACAGTTGGTAGAGATGCTCACCTGCTGAGAGCTGGGGAGCTGGAGATCTCTAAGGCACAGGACCTCTGACACACATACTCACACACGTCACATACACTCTGTCACACATCTTCCAGATATACATTTACGCGCACAATCTCACACACACTACAACCTCTGCAGCACCAACCAACAGCCAGGAATCACGCTATGCAGGCTAGAATATCGAACTCTGACATCCGCCTGGAGACATGGAAGACAAATTTCAAACGGTAAGAGCCAAAGCCGTAATAGAACTATGCTATAGTTTCATAATGGTAGACAAAGTGGTAGGTAGTGGTTCCTAATGGATAATGTTAGATAAGAGAATGTTAAATTACAAATGTATGATCTGTTGGTGATTTATGTTTAAATATAAGATAAGACAATGCATGGTCTGTTTGCAGTTTACACGTAAAAGTTACTTTGAATCTTCAAACTGCTTCTGATAATGCTGAATCCTCACAATATTTTTAAACGGAGACTAAAGGTTCCCGTATCTCTGGGATTTATAGAGATACTGTACGAATTCAAGTCTCTGCAATAAAAGTAATTAGACAGTGAATTACATCTGCTCTGAGGTCAGTTCCTGGGCAAAGAGAGACCAGAGGTGGTGGTTGATATAGTTAATGGGAATAGAGAGAGGAGTGGAGAAGGACAGAGAGATAGAGGGGGAGAGACAGGAGAGAGGGAGAGAGATATTCAGTGGGAGGAGAGGAGTGGACAGGACCAGACTAGCACGTTTAATCTACACAAGATGAAGAGGTTTAATCTAGACTAGATGAAGAGGATGTCCAGCAGTCATTATTAAGTCAGATCAATCCTTCTAAATGCAATCAAAAGACACTGAGAATCCTTGGCTAATGAACACTGGAAGACTCCTCCCACTCTGCAGTTTGATTGGTTCTCGGTTTTTAATTCTCCCACTGGGCACAGGTCAGTTCAACTTCTAGTTTTGATTTACATTTGGTTGAAATTTCAACTAACGTGAAATCAACAAAAAAATGTAACTATGTCATTGGATTTAGGTTAAACATTGGCTGTAAAAAATATTAAATTCCCTTACGTTGATTACTATTTTCAAGTCCTGTAATTTTTCCAAATTGATTCAGCATCCTCATCACATATATTTTTGTTGTTGCTGTTGAAATGATATGGAAACATCTATGATTCAACCAGTTTTTGGCCAGTGGGCAAATCCTTCTACTAAGTCATTATATCCGGTTAAAGATTCATTATCCTTTTTTAGCCTTTTTTTCCCTTGCAAAGGTGAAGATTTTCCCCGACCACCCTGACACCAAACATAATTTTTGTCAACATATCAAACATTTAACAACCAACTCATTAAAATTGCCTTTGAATGTAACAAAAAAAAAAGGAAATTGAAACCTCTGAATTGACTTAATCGTTAAGAGTCTATTGATGCACACGTGTCAATCTCAGTAACATAATAAAAAAATCCCTACCAAAATCCGTATATAATGGCCTTCCACATCATCAGTGGAAGGTGGCCGAGCTACAGCGACATTTGTCAGACCATGAGATGTCCCGAAAATGTCTTCTCACCAAAAATTACCATTTGGCGTTTTGCTCACCACAAGTGTCACGAAACTCATCTGTAGGTAACCCATACCAATGAATGGAAGTATGGCGATATATATAGATATTAAACCTTCATCTGAAGGTAACCCATATAAACGAATGGAAGAATGGAGATATATATAGATATTAAACCTTCATCTGTAGGTAACCCATATAAACGAATGGAAGAATGGAGATATATATAGATATTAAACCTTCATCTGAAGGTAACCCATATAAACGAATGGAAGTATGGAGATAGTTTTGTGCCAACAAAAATAAGGGGTTAAATATGTGGCCCAAAAAGATACAAAAAATTCTTGATCTTTCTTGCAGGTAAAGGACAGACACTTCAAAAACTAATTCCTTCTGATAAATGTTTTGACTGTCCTTGTTTTTGTTAATTTATGAATGCGTTATACAGTGGTGTTTCTATGGGCTTTAGTAGTGAAGCACAAATTCTATATTTTTTGTATACCTAAAGGGGTCCTACAATTCAAAACCAAATCGCTAAATGATCCATGGTATGACCATCTTAAAACAATTATATTTGTTCTCTTAGTAGAACCCACCCCCTTTCTTACAATTCTCAGAATGAAATGCAGTCATACGCTCTGAATTGAAGAGGCAAGTCAAAGAGCATGGGAGCATGGGAGTGACCCGGCCACCAAGCAAGACAAGCAACCAGGGAAAGTCACTCTGCTGCATTTCCCCAGTGATGTCGCCAGAACGCTCTCCCAGCCTCATAGTTATAAAATGAGGCTTAATGAATTGAAGCTATACATGATGTATGTCTGCCCCAGCAGTGCTCCAAGTTAAAAAATTAATTGAATGTCATCTCTGATCTTGTACTGTAAGTGACTAGAATCTCTTAGATTTTTATTTGCATGAAAGCTATGAAAGAGAAGGAGACTAAGTTTCAGCCTCCACTTGTGTTTTCATTTGACCTGGCCTGTAAGGTTGTTGTATTTCTGGGTAGCCGAGTAGTAGTTAGCCTGCGGAGAATTGTTGTGGGTGACTTTCCAGGACAGTTTTTATTGGTTTATTTTGGTTTGGTCATTCTATCACACAGGCTCTGTAGTGAACAAGACTTTGGTCTGTGCTTTGCCGGTGCAGTGGAAAATTCTCATTGGGGTTTAGAGTACACACACACATTGCCTTGAAAGCATAGCAGTCAACACCCCACCAGTGAGGTTGCCTCGGCCACCCCCCCTCTTTCTCTCTCTATTTCTATCTCTTCCTCCAGCCCAGCCCTGCTTCCTTTCACAGCATTGACAGAACTGACACACTTTGGCCTGGACCAATCACAGTTCAGCTAGGTCCCCTCAGATGTGGGTGCAGGCTACGCAGGCTGGGGTGTACCAGGATGTCTTTCTCGGGACAGAAAACTTTGGGTGGTTCAGTTGAACAGTAGGCTATCTGAGAGAACTTTGGGTGGTTCAGTTGAACAGTAGGTTATCTGAGAGAACTTTGGGTGGTTCAGTTGAACAGTAGGCTATCTGAGTGAACTTTTTGCTTTCTAGTATTTTCTGGGGAGTCTCTCTCGGTTCTCTGTGTCACTGTGCCTGAGCTCTGAGCTTAGGGCTGTAAGAGACAGTACCTTTGGGCTGTGCAGGCAGTGTCTAACTGTGGGCTATAAGGGGTTGTAAAGGTTTTGCCTTACTGTGGGCTGGATGGCTGAGCTGGTGAGAGTGAGGAAGAAACATCTCCAGACACCTATCTCCAGGTAAGAGAAGGGGGAGAAAAAGTGAGTAGCAATGAATTTCTGAACCTTATTAACCTTTCCTGTCTGTGATAAGGTAGGAAGTAAGGTGTTATACTGTACATACTGAGGCTACTGTAACATCCTGAGGTTACTGTGCATACTGAGGTTACTGTACATACTCAGGTTACTGTACATACTCAGGTTACTGTAACATCCTGAGGTTACTGTACATACTGAGGTTACTGTACTTGGTCTACTGAGGTTACTGTAAAATCCTGAGGTTACTGTAACATCCGGAGGCTACTATAACATCCTGAGGTTACTGTAACATCCTGCGGTTACTGTACATACTGAGGTTACTGTATATACTAATGTTACTGTAACATGATGAGGTTACTGTGCATACAGAGGTTACTGTACATACTGAGGTTACTCTATATACTGTACTCAGGTTACTGTACATACTGAGGTTACTGTACATACTGTAACATATGTGCTGCGTCAAGGTCTAAGGACACATCTCTCTCTGTATAGCATGCGGACTGAAACAGTCTACTGCTTTTGTTTCATGAATCTGTCTGCTTGTTAGTTTCTTTGTCGAACCGTCCCTCAATAGGGACTCATTGTTCTCCGCTTTGTAATGTGGTTGTGAGACCTTTATTTTAACAATTGATATGCATAACCTTGACGTGTTTAGTTTGGAGTTTAGAGTGCTAGGACGTGCCACACTTCTCTGTACAACTCCTCACTGCTCCTCATGGCTCTTCGTTGCTCCTTATTGCTCCTCACTGCTCCTTATTGCTCCTCACTGCTCCTCACGGCTCCTCACGGCTCCTTATTGCTCCTAACTGCTCCTCGCTGCTCCTCACTGCTCCTCATTTCTTTATCACTGCTCATCACTGCTCCTCGCTGCTCATCGCTGCTCCTCGCTGCTCCTCACTGCTCCTCACTGCCCCTTATTCCAAGATGGCATAGCCGTAGCAGGTCTGTTTGTCTTGTCCCGTCAAGTCCCATGTATATATATTTTTCTTGGTATATATTTCCTATATTTATTATTATTATTTTTTTAATCTCAATTTCCATCATCGGACTGAACATACTCTCCTGCAACCGCCTCACCCAATGTGGTATGGATCTGCTATTTATTACACTTTAGAACCGGAACTCTACTAGCTACTAGCTAGTAGTCAGTTAGTCACTGCTAGCGGTCATCACCGTTAACTCGGACATCAGCCAGCTTCAGCGGGGTCAATTTCTGCCAGTCTGCACAGCGCGATATCAACCCATAGCATATCGACTGCTTTTTCTCTACCTCATCTCCGGATTCCTTTCACAAGCTCTGAACCTTTACAGCGGATCATCATAGCTAGCTAGCTGCTATCCGAGTGGCTACTCCTGGCTAACGTCTCTGTCCCGAAGCAAGCACCAGTTAGCCTGGAGCTAACCTCGAGCTAGGCCTGTCTCCCGGCTAGCTGAAGAGGTCCATCAGCCAATTCTTGGGCTACAATACTATTTTGCCAATTGGCCTTGGACTGGACCCTTACACAGCCGACACGGAGCCCCACCGATCCATCACGCCTGGTCGGCCAACGTAACCGTCCAAGGGGGTTTCAACAGGCTTTTCCGTTGTGACGTCCCCCGAAGGCCCATCTATTAGCCTGCTAACTGTCTGAATCGCTGTGACTCCAGCTCGCCTAGATATTCACTCGATCCAATGATCACTTGGCTACACATGCCTCTCCCTAATGACAATATGCCTTGTCTATTGCAGTTTTGGTCTGTGATTATTGTTTTATTTCACTGTAGAGCATCCAGATCTGCCCAATATGCCTTAGTTAGCCCTTTTGTTCCACCCCCCATACATGCAGCGACCTCATCTGGCTTAAATGGTGCCTTTAGAAACAAAACCTCTCTCATCGTCACTCAATGGCTAGGTTTACCTCCACTGTATTCACATCCTACCATACCCTTGTCTGTATATTATGCCTTGAATCGATTCTACCGTGCCCAGAAATCTGCTCCTTTAACTCTCTGTTTCCGAACACACTAGGCGACCAGTTCTTATAGTCTTTATCCATACCCTTATCCTACTCCTCCTCTGTTCCTCTGGTGATGCAGAGGTTAACCCAGGCCCTGAATCCCCCAGCTCCACTCCCATTCCCCAGGCGCTCTCATTTGTTCATTTCTATAACTGTAAAATCCTTGGTTTCATGCATGTTAACATCAGAAGCCTCCTCCCTAAGTTTGCTTTACTCACTGCTTTAGCACACTCCACCAACCCTGATGTCCTAGCCATGTCTGAAATTCGGCTTAGGAAGGCCACCAAAAATCCTGAAATTTCCATCCCTAACTAATAACATTTTCCGACAAGATAGAACTGCCAAAGGGGGTGGAGTTGCAATCTACGGCAGAGATAGCCTGCAGAGTTCTGTCATACTATTCAGGTCTGTGCCCAAACAATTCGAGCTTCTAATTAAAAAAATCCACCTTTCCAGAACAAGTCTCTCACCGTGGCGCTTGTTATAGACCCCCTTCAGCCCCCAGCTGTGTCCTGGACACCATATGTAAATTGATTGCCCCCATCTATCTTCAGAGTTCGTACTGTTAGGTGACATAAACTGGGAAATATTAACACCCCGGCCGTCCTACAACCTAAGCTAGTTGCCCTCAATCTCACACAAATGATCAAGGAACCTACCAGGCACAACCCTCAATCCGTAATCATGGGCACCATCTTAGATATCATCCTGACCAACTTGCCCTCCAAATACACCTCTGCTGTCTTCAACCAGGATCTCAGCGATCATTGCCTCATTGCCTGCGTGTGTACTGGGTCCGCGGTCAAACGACCACCACTCATCACTGTCAAATGCTCCCTAAAACACTTCAGCGAGCAGGCCTTTCTAATCGACCTGCCTCGGGTATCCTGGAAGGATATTGACTTCATCCCTTCAGAAGAGGATGCCTGGTTGCTCTTTAAAAGTGCTTTCCTCACCGTCTTAACAAAGCATGCCCCATTCAAAAAAGGTGGAGCTAAGAACAGATATAGTCCTTGGTTCGCCACAGACTTGACTGCCCTTGACCAGCACAAAAACATCCTGTGGCGTTCAGCATTAGCAACGAATAGCACCCATAATATGCAACTTTTCAGGGAAGTCAGGAACCAATATACTCAGTCAGTTAGGAAAGTTAGGAAATGTGCATCCTATAGCACTAATTCCAAAAAGTTTTTGGACACTGTAAAGTCCATGGCACTTCCTCCATGCTGCCCACTGCACTGAGGATAGGAAACATTGTCACCACCGATAAATCTACGATAATCGATCATTTCAATAAGCATTTTCCTACGGCTGGCCATGGTTTCCACCTGGCTACCCCTACCCCTACCATGGCCAACATCTCAGCACCCCCTGCAGCAACTTTCATTTTTTATTTTTGTTATTACACCTTTATTTAACCAGGGAGGTCAGTTGAGAACAAGTTCTCATTTACAGCTGCGACCTGGCCAAGATAAAGCAATGGAGTGCGACAAAAACAACAACAGAGTTACACATAAACAAACGTACAGTCAATAACACAATAGAAAATCTTTGTACAGTGTGCGTAAATGTAGAAGATTAGGGAGGGTAATGCAATAAATAGACCAGAGAGGCAAAATAATTTCAATTTAGCAATAACACTGGCGTGATAGATTTGCAGATGATAATGTGCATGTAGAGATACCGGGGTGCAAAAGAGCAAGATGATAAATAACAATATGGGGAAGAGGTAGTTGGGTGTGCTATTTACAGATTGGCTGTTTATTTTATCTAGGGCCTATTTATTGCCTACCTCCCTACTCTTCTACATTTGCACACACTGTACATACATTTCTCTGTGTTATTGACTGTACGTTTGTTTATGTGTAACTCTGTGTTGTTTTTGTCGCACTGCTTTGCTTTATCTTGGCCAGGTCTCAGTTGTAAATGAGAACCTGTTCTCAAATGGCCTACCTGGTTAAATAAAGGTGAAATAAAAACAAAAATAAAAAATAGCACCTCACTGCTCCTCACTGCTCCTGACTGCTCCTCACTGCTCCTTACTGATCCTCACTGCTCCTGACTGCTCCTCACTGCTCCTGACTGCTCCTCACTGATCCTCACTGATCCTCACTGCTCCTCACTACTCCTCACTGCTCCTCACTGCTCCTCACTGCTCCTGACTGCTCCTCACTGATCCTCACTGCTCCTGACTGCTCCTCACTGCTCTTCACTGCTCCTCACTGCTCCTGACTGCTCCTCACTGATCCTCACTGCTCCTCACTGCTCCTCACTGCTCCTGACTGCTCCTCACTGATCCTCACTGCTCCTCACTGCTCCTCACTGCTCCTCACTGCTCCTTATTGCTCCTCACTGCCCCTCACTGCTCCTCACTGCTCCTTACTGCTCCTCACTGCTCCTAACTGCTCCTCACTGCTCCTAACTGCTCATCACTGCTCCTCACTGCTCCTCACTGCTCCTTATTGCTCCTCACTTCTCCTCACTGCTCCTCACTGCTGCTCACTGCTCCTCACTGCTCATCCTGAGGTTACTGTAACATCCTGAGGTTACTGTAACATCCTGAAGTTACTGGACTGAGGTTACTGTAACATCCTGAGGTTACTGTACATCCTGAGGTTACTGTGACATACTGAGGTTACTGTCAAATTCTGAGGTTACTGTCAAATCCTGAGGTTACTGTCAAATCCTGAGGTTACTGTACATACTCTACTGAGGTTCTCACTGCTCCTGACTGCTACTGACTGCTCCTCACTGATCCTCACTGCTCCTCACTGCTCCTGACTGCTCCTCACTGATCCTCACTGCTCCTCACTACTCCTCACTGCTCCTCACTGCTCCTCACTGATCCTGACTGCTCCTCACTGATCCTCACTGCTCCTCTCTGCTCCTCACTGCTCCTAACTGCTCCTCACTGCTCCTAACTGCTCCTCACTGCTCCTTATTGCTCCTCACTTCTCCTCACTGCTCCTCACTGCTGCTCACTGCTCCTCACTGCTCATCCTGAGGTTACTGTCAAATCCTGAGGTTACTGTACATACTCTACTGAGGTTACTGTACATACTCTACTGAGGTTCTCACTGCTCCTGACTGCTCCTGACTGCTCCTCACTGATCCTCACTGCTCCTCACTGCTCCTGACTGCTCCTCACTGATCCTCACTGCTCCTGACTGGTCCTAACTGCTCCTAACTGCTCCTAACTGATCCTCACTGATCCTCAATGCTCCTCACTGCTCCTCACTGCTCCTCACTGCTCCTTACTGCTCCTCACTGCTCCTAACTGCTCCTCACTGCTCCTAACTGCTCCTCACTGCTCCTCACTGCTCCTCACTGCTCCTTATTGCTCCTCACTTCTCCTCACTGCTCCTCACTGCTGCTCACTGCTCCTCACTGCTCATCCTGAGGTTACTGTAACATCCTGAGGTTACTGTAACATCCTGAAGTTACTGGACTGAGGTTACTGTAACATCCTGAGGTTACTGTACATCCTGAGGTTACTGTGACATACTGAGGTTACTGTCAAATCCTGAGGTTACTGTCAAATCCTGAGGTTACTGTCAAATCCTGAGGTTACTGTACACACTCTACTGAGGTTACTGTACATACTCTACTGAGGTTACAGTACATACTCTACTGAGGTTACCGTACATACTCGACTGAGATTACAGTAGATACTCTACTGAGGTTACAGTACATACTCTACTGAGGTTACAGTACATACTCTACTGAGCTTACCGTACATACTCTACTGAGGTTACTGTAACATCCTGAGGTTACTGTAACATCCTGAGGCTACTGTACTTATGGAGGTTACTGTAACATCCTGAGGTTACTGTACATCCTGAGGTTACTGTGACATACTGAGATTACTGTCAAATCCTGAGGTTACTGTCAAATCCTGAGGTTACTGTCAAATCCTGAGGTCACTGTACATACTCTACTGAGGTTCTCACTGCTCCTGACGGCTCCTGACTGCTCCTCACTGATCCTCACTGCTCCTCACTGCTCCTGACTGCTCCTCACTGATCCTCACTGCTCCTCACTACTCCTCACTGCTCCTCACTGCTCCTCACTGATCCTGACTGCTCCTCACTGATCCTCACTGCTCCTCTCTGCTCCTCACTGCTCCTAACTGCTCCTCACTGCTCCTAACTGCTCCTCACTGCTCCTTATTGGTCCTCACTTCTCCTCACTGCTCCTCACTGCTGCTCACTGCTCCTCACTGCTCATCCTGAGGTTACTGTAACATCCTGAGGTTACTGTAACATCCTGAAGTTACTGGACTGAGGTTACTGTAACATCCTGAGGTTACTGTACATCCTGAGGTTACTGTGACATACTGAGGTTACTGTCAAATCCTGAGGTTACTGTCAAATCCTGAGGTTACTGTACACACTCTACTGAGGTTACTGTACATACTCTACTGAGGTTACAGTACATACTCTACTGAGGTTACCGTACATACTCGACTGAGATTACAGTACATACTCTACTGAGGTTACAGTACATACTCTACTGAGGTTACAGTACATACTCTACTGAGCTTACCGTACATACTCTACTGAGGTTACTGTAACATCCTGAGGTTACTGTAACATCCTGAGGCTACTGTACTTATGGAGGTTACTGTAACATCCTGAGGTTACTGTACATCCTGAGGTTACTGTGACATACTGAGATTACTGTCAAATCCTGAGGTTACTGTCAAATCCTGAGGTTACTGTCAAATCCTGAGGTCACTGTACATACTCTACTGAGGTTCTCACTGCTCCTGACTGCTCCTGACTGCTCCTCACTGATCCTCACTGCTCCTCACTGCTCCTGACTGCTCCTCACTGATCCTCACTGCTCCTCACTACTCCTCACTGCTCCTCACTGCTCCTGACTGCTCCTCACTGATCCTCACTGCTCCTCACTCCTCCTTACTACTCCTCACTGATCCTCACTCCTCCTTACTACTCCTAACTGATCCTCACTGCTCCTCACTCCTCCTTACTACTCCTCACTGATCCTCACTGATCCTCACTGCTCCTCACTGCTCCTCACTGCTCCTCACTCCTCCTTACTACTCCTCACTGATCCTCACTGCTCCTCACTCCTCCTTACTACTCCTCACTGATCCTCACTGCTCCTCACTCCTCCTTACTACTCCTAACTGATCCTCACTGATCCTCACTGCTCCTCACTCCTCCTTACTACTCCTAACTGCTCCTCACTGCTCCTCACTCCTCCTTAGTACTCCTCACTGATCCTCACTGCTCCTCACTGCTCCTCACTGCTCCTAACTGCTCCGAACTGCTCCTAACTGATCCTCACTGATCCTCACTGCTCCTCACTGCTCCTTACTGCTCCTCACTGCTCCTCACTGCTCCTAACTGCTCCTCACTGCTCCTCACTGCTCCTCACTGCTCCTTATTGCTCCTCACTGCTCCTCACTGCTCCTAACTGCTCCTAACTGCTCCTCACTGCTCCTCACTGCTCCTCACTGCTCCTCACTGCTCCTCACTGCTCCTTACTGCTCCTCACTGCTCCTAACTGCTCCTCACTGCTCCTAACTGCTCCTCACTGCTCCTCACTGCTCCTCACTGATCCTCACTGCTCCTTACTGCTCCTTACTGCTCCTCACTGCTCCTAACTGCTCCTCACTGCTCCTCTCTGATCCTCACTGCTCCTCACTCCTCCTTACTACTCCTAACTGCTCCTAACTGCTCCTCACTGCTCCTCACTGCTCCTCACTGATCCTCACTGCTCCTAACTGATCCTCACTGATCCTCACTGCTCCTCACTGCTCCTCACTGCTCCTCACTGCTCCTTACTGCTCCTCACTGCTCCTAACTGCTCCTCACTGCTCCTAACTGCTCCTCACTGCTCCTCACTGCTCCTCACTGCTCCTTATTGCTCCTCACTTCTCCTCACTGCTCCTCACTGCTGCTCACTGCTCCTCACTGCTCATCCTGAGGTTACTGTAACATCCTGAGGTTACTGTAACATCCTGAAGTTACTGGACTGAGGTTACTGTAACATCCTGAGGTTACTGTACATCCTGATGTTACTGTGACATACTGAGGTTACTGTCAAATCCTGAGGTTACTGTCAAATCCTGAGGTTACTGTCAAATCCTGAGGTTACTGTACACACTCTACTGAGGTTACTGTATATACTCTACTGAGGTTACAGTACATACTCTACTGAGGTTACCGTACATACTCGACTGAGATTACAGTAGATACTCTACTGAGGTTACAGTACATACTCTACTGAGGTTACAGTACATACTCTACTGAGCTTACCGTACATACTCTACTGAGGTTACTGTAACATCCTGAGGTTACTGTGACATCCTGAGGCTACTGTAC
Source organism: Oncorhynchus mykiss (assembly GCF_057628025.1). NCBI lineage: Eukaryota > Metazoa > Chordata > Actinopteri > Salmoniformes > Salmonidae > Oncorhynchus > Oncorhynchus mykiss. Next base: position 74,954,810 of record NC_143028.1, read on the forward strand.
TTATGGAGGTTACTGTAACATACCGAGGTTACTGTAACATTCTGAGGTTACTGTAAAATCCTGAGGTTTCTGTACATACTCTACTGAGGTTACCATACATACTCTATTGGGGTTACTGTACTTGCTCTACTGAGGTTGCTGTGACATCCTGAGATTACTATACATACTGAGGTTACTGTACATACTGAGGTTACTGTAACATCCTGAGGTTACTGTACATACTGAGGTTACTGTAACATCCTGAGGTTACTGTACACACTGAGGTTACTCTACTTATGGAGATTACTTTAACATCCTGAGGTTACTGTAAATACTCTACTGAGGTTTATGTAACATCCTGAGGTTGCTGTAAAATCCTAAAGTTACTGTACATACTCTACTGAGGTTACTGTACATGCTCTAATGAGGTTTCTGTAACATCCTGAGGTTACTGTACATACTCTACTGAGGTTACAGTACATACTCTACTGAGGTTACTGTACATACTCTACTGAGGTTACAGTACATACTCTACTGAGGTTACAGTACATACTCTACTGAGGTTACCGTACACACTCTACTGAGGTTACTGTAAAATCCTGAGGTCATTGTACATACTCTACTGAGGTTACTGTACATACTCTACTGAGGTTACAGTACATACTCTACTGAGGTTACCGTACACACTCTACTGAGGTTACAGTATATACTCTACTGAGGTTACTGTAAAATCCTGAGGTTACTGCACATACTCTACTGAGGTTACAGTACATACTATACTGAGGTTACTGTACATACTCTACTGAGGTTACCGTACATACTCTACTGAGGTTACAATACATACTCCATTGAGGTTACAGTACATACTCTACTGAGGTTACAGTACATACTCTACTGAGGTTACTGTAAAATCCTGAGGTCATTGTATGTACTCTACTGAGGTTATAGTACATACTCTACTGAGGTTACTGTACATACTCGACTGAGGTTACTGTACATACTCTACTGAGGTTACAGTACATACTCTACTGAAGTTACTGTACATACTCTACTGAGGTTACAGTACATACTCTGCTGAGGTTACTGTACATACTCTACTGAGGTTACTGTACATACTCTACTGAGGTTACCGTACATACTCTACTGAGGTTACTGTACATACTCTACTGAGGTTACAGTACACACTATACTGAGGTTACAGTACATACTCTACTGAGGTTACTGTACATACTCTACTGAGGTTATAGTACATACTCTACTGAGGTTACTGTACATACTCTACTGAGGTTACTGTACATACTCTACTGAGGTTTCTGTAACATCCTGAGGTTACTGTACATACTCTACTGAGGTTACAGTTCATACTCTACTGAGGTTACTGTACATACTCTACTGAGGTTACTGTACATACTCTACTGAGGTTACCGTACATACTCTACTGAGGTTACTGTAAAATCCTGAGGTTACTGCACATACTCTACTGAGGTTACAGTACATACTCTACTGAGGTTACTGTACATACTCTACTGAGGTTACAGTACATACTCTACTGAGGTTACAGTACATACTCTACTGAGGTTACAGTACATACTCTACTGAGGTTACAGTACATACTCTACTGAGGTTACTGTACATACCCTACTGAGGTTACAGTACATACTCTACTGAGGTTACTGTACATACTCTACTGAGGTTACAGTACATACTCCTCTGAGGTTACAGTACATGCTGAGATATTACAACTGGTAATGTATCTTCTGAAACTGAGACGGTACATTAAACGCATGTTTTCCTTCCTCGTTGATCCACAACAAAGCAGTCATATTATCAAGCAGATTATTCTAAATTCATCATCAAGTATGAAGCCCTCCCGCTGTGTCGCAGCCTTCCCATGCCTGCTATTTTTATGACTGGGCAGCTTTCAGAACCCCATCGCTGACGTGTGATAAACACACAAGTGGCTCATGACACTTTCACAGAGTTGACGCCATCATCATTTGTTGGCTGACAGTGCAACTGTGATTAGAAATGAAGTGATTGTGGTCCCACCGTGACTAACCTCTTCATAATGCATTCTAAGTACACATGCTGTGCATAACGCATTATAATGCAGGATAGATCTTAATAGCTGCTCATAAACATCTATAACAACATTCATAGAGCATTATGAGTAGGCAGCTCAATTGTTAAGCACGAGAACTTGAACACTCATAAACCCTATTTTATGAGAAATGGATTATCACCATCCCTTAAATCAATTTTCAAATGCCAGTGGTTGTTTTTGAGCCCTTGAAGTGCAGTGTAGTCTACTCGGGGGGTATTTTATGCTCTAAGATTGGCATATGAGGTCAGAGCAATAGTATGTGAGTTAGTGTTACTGATTTCCCTGTCAATTTTATTTCCTGTGAATGTATTTTGCCTTGGGGGGGGGTTGTAGTTTTAGCCTGGGCTGTGTTGTGTTTGATCCAGCGTGTATAGGCTACATATTTTTTTATATTCTTGAATTAGTAACTGTAGACCATAATGAATAGCAGCCTTATAACAGAAATGTAGTGAAACACTGGTGGTGTCATGAGTCAGTTTGAAGCACCAACTAGTAACGCACCAGAGAAAAAGTTCAGATATGCATTATACTGTATATGGTGAAAAGCACTTACTGTATGTATCGCTAGGAAGCACTATCAGCATTCTATGAGCTTTCCATCTGGATTCTATCAGTGTTCTATGAGCATTCCATCTGGATTTTATCAGCATTCTTTGAGCATTCCATCTGGATTCTATCAGCCTTCTATGAGCATTCCATCTGGATTTTATCAGCATTTTATGGGCATTCCATCTGGATTTTATCAGTGTTCTATGAGCTTTCCATCTGGATTCTATCAGCCTTCTATGAGCATTCCATCTGGATTCTATCAGTGTTCTATGAGCATTCCATCTGGATTCTATCAGCCTTCTATGAGCATTCCATCTGGATTCTATCAGCCTTCTATCAGCACTCAATCAGCCGAGTCGACCCTTTGAATTGATATATACTAAATATATAAAAGTATGTGGACACCCCTTCAAATGACTGGATTTGGCTACTTCAGCCACACCCGTTTCTGACAGGTGTATAGAATTGAGCACACAGCCATGTACAAACGTTGGCATATTTTTTAATTTATTTTACCTTTTAGATTTAGATTTAGATTACCATTTGCAGCAGAATGGCCTTACTGAAGAGCTTAGTGACTTTCAACGTGACACCGTCACAGTATGCCACCTTTCCTACAAGCCAGTTAGTCAAATTCCAGCCCTGCTAGAGCTGCCCCGGTCAACTGTAAGTGCTGCCTTGGGAAGTGGTAAGCCACGCAAGCTCACAGAACGGGATCACCAACTGCTGAATAGCGTAGTGCGTCTGTCCTTTGTTGCAACACTCACCACCGAGTTCCAAACTGCCTCTGGAAGCAATGTCAACACAATAACTGTTCAATGGGAGCTTCATGAAATGGGTTTCCATGGCCGAGCAGCCGCATACAAGCCTAAGATCACCATGCTCAAAGCGTCGGTTGAAGTGGTGTGAAGCTTGCTGCCATTGGACTCTGCAGCAGTGGAAGCGTGTTTTCTGAAGTGATGAATCACACTTCACAATCTGGCAGTCCGACGGACGGGTTTTGCTTATGCCAGGAGAACGCTACCTGCCCCAATGCATAGTGCCAACTGTAAAGATTGGTGGAGGAGGAAGAATGGTCTGAGGCTTTTTTTTTCATGGTTCGGGCCCCTTAGTTCCAGTGAAGGGAAAGCTTAATACTACAGTATACTATGACATTCTAGATTATTCTGTGCCTTCAACTTTGTGGCAACAGTTTGGGGAAGGCCCTTTCCTGTTTCAGGATGACAATACCTCCGTGCACAAAGAGAGAGCAGCAGACTGAGGGTCAGTCTCAGTGGAGGGAGAGAGCAGCAGACTGAGGGTCAGTCTCAGAGGAGGGAGAGAGCAGCAGACTGAGGGTCAGTCTCAGTGGAGGGAGAGAGCAGCAGACTGAGGGTCAGTCTCAGTGGAGGGAGAGAACAGCAGACTGAGGGTCAGTCTCAGTGGAGGGAGAGAGCAGCAGACTGAGGGTCAGTCTCAGTGGAGGGAGAGAGCAGCAGACTGAGGGTCAGTCTCAGTGGAGGGAGAGAGCAGCAGACTGAGGGTCAGTCTCAGTGGAGGGAGAGAGCAGCAGACTGAGGGTCAGTCTCAGTGGAGGGAGAGAGCAGCAGACTGAGGGTCAGTCTCAGTGGAGGGAGAGAGCAGCAGACTGAGGGTCAGTCTCAGTGGAGGGAGAGAGCAGCAGACTGAGGGTCAGTCTCAGAGGAGGGAGAGAGCAGCAGACTGAGGGTCAGTCTCAGTGGAGGGAGAGAGCAGCAGACTGAGGGTCAGTCTCAGTGGAGGGAGAGAGCAGCAGACTGAGGGTCAGTCTCAGAGGAGGGAGAGAGCAGCAGACTGAGGGTCAGTCTCAGTGGAGGGAGAGAGCAGCAGACTGAGGGTCAGTCTCAGTGGAGGGAGAGAGCAGCAGACTGAGGGTCAGTCTCAGAGGAGGGAGAGAGCAGCAGACTGAGGGTCAGTCTCAGTGGAGGGAGAGATCAGCAGACTGAGGGTCAGTCTCAGTGGAGGGAGAGAGCAGCAGACTGAGGGTCAGTCTCAGAGGAGGGAGAGAGCAGCAGACTGAGGGTCAGTCTCAGTGGAGGGAGAGAGCAGCAGACTGAGGGTCAGTCTCAGTGGAGGGAGAGAGCAGCAGACTGAGGGTCAGTCTCAGTGGAGGGAGAGTGCAGCAGACTGAGGGTCAGTCTCAGAGGAGGGAGAGAGCAGCAGACTGAGGGTCAGTCTCAGTGGAGGGAGAGAGCAGCAGACTGAGGGTCAGTCTCAGTGGAGGGAGAGAGCATGCCTCCACTCTCCCTTTCCTCCACTGACACTGACCAAAAAAGGACACAGTATTCAAACTCTAAAAAAGTATCGATTTTTCAGTAACATTCTTTAATGCCTGCTATGTTACTGAGACATCCGATTGGCCAGCAGCAGGCCTATAGTGCACTTGATTTACTCTCTGGGAAGGCAGAGTTCGTACCTTCAGACACTTTAAATTATTACGAATGTCAACCCTGCGTGCAGGGCAGCTGAATCGGGTGCACCTACTGCCAACAGCCCGAGACGAATACAAATAATAGGAACACAAGGCTTTATAGTTGGGTTTTTACAGAAATGTTCGGTGATCGACTAGGAATGCCTTGGAGATCGTGATCGACCGGTTGGTGACCACTCCTCTAGAAAGATGAGTAAAGTTCAAGCTCGTGCTTCTCTCTGTGGGCTGATATTTGACCTCCACCCCATCGAACACCTTTGGGATGAATTGGAAAGCCGACTGCTAATTGCTCAACATCAGTGCCTGACCTCACTAATGCTCTTGTGGCTGAATGGAAGTAAGTCCCCGCAGCAATGTTCCAACATCTAGTGGAAAGCCTTCCCAGAATAGTGGAGGCTGTTATAGCAGCAAAGGGGGGGACCAACTCCATATTAATGTCTATGATTTTGTAATCATATTCGATGTGCAGGTGTCCACATACTTTTGGTCATGTAATGTATCTAATTCTGTATGCATGCCATTTTAAGACTATGCGGTGGCCGTATAACCAAATGATTGAAAGTTTGGGCAGTTTTCCTATTTAATGGAAAATGTGGGGTTAATGATAGAAAATGTGGGGCTAATGATGCCTTCCTGCCACTGGTTCTCTGGTCCGCTCCACACCTCACGGAGTAGTATTACAACTCATCCAAATGATTGATATATATTCATTCTCTCTCTCTCTCCCTCCATCTCCATCTCTCTTTCTCTTTCTTTCTTTCTTTCTTTCTTTCTTTCTTTCTTTCTTTCTCTCTTTATATTTCTCTCTCTCTCTCCTCCCCCTCTCTCTCTGTCTCTCTCTCTCTCTCTCGCTCTTCTCTCCCCCTCTCTCTTTCCCCCTCTCTCTCTCTCTCTCTCCCTCCATCTCTCTTTATCTTTCTTTCTTTCTTTCTCTCTCTCTCTCTCTCTCTCTCCTCCCCCTCTCTCTCTTTCTCTCTCTCTCTCTCTCTCTCTCTCTCTCGCTCTTCTCCCCCTCTCTCTCTTTCCCTCTCTCCCAGTTTCCCAGACCTTTCATCCTATTGTCAAAGCATTGCCAGCTCATAACATTGAACCGTAACATACAAACACAAGGCTTTTGGGGGGGAAATTGCTTAGTAATTGCTCCCATCATATACCTGACTGTGTTTTGAAAACACTGCTGTCTTACTGAATATCTTGTTGTTGATGATAGTGTTGTGCTATGACAGGAACCAAGGTTATTCATCAACAAAATGTCGTCCTCCACTCCTACTTTAAATTAAACCCAACTTTAAAGGCTTAAATGCTCTGATGAAGGTCGCGAGGCTGATACTAAGCAAGTGCAACGTGCAGGATTTTCTTTCCTCTAAAAGTTCATTAGTAACACCATCATAAATCCTTAATATTGCCTATATCATGTGTAAAGTGCTTACAAAGACTTTTGGGACTCTCTTTCCAGGCTGAGGTGTATGGTCAAGCAATTGGAAGAGAAAGATGTGGACTTCGAAGATCTGAAGAAGAACTTGGACTACACAGCATCCTTACTGGAAGCTGTTTACATTGATGGGACCAGGTACAGTGTGGCCTTTAGTGTGATTATATTGTATGATACTGTAAGCCCCTACTGCCTGCTTAAGGCCTGAAACGCATATACACACCAACTATATCAGCATATCCTTGTTTCCACTCTGAACACAACGCTCCACATTATGTGTTGTCTATATTTAATATTTGAGCCATACGGTGTTCCAAGGCAACCATGTCTACTTGTCTATATTTAGTATTTCCCCTTAGCCACCCTGTCTCCTTTGATATGACCCCAAAGCACCTTGATGAAGGCTGTGATGAAGGATATGAAGATGGCTGTAATGAAGGATATAAAGAAGGCTGTACTGAAGAATATAAAGATGGCTGTAATGAAGGCTGTGATGAAGTCTGTGATGAAGGGTAAAAAAAGAAGGCTGTGATGAAGGATATAAAGATGGCTGTGATGAAGGCTGTGATGAAGGGTATAAAGGAGGCTGTGATGAAGGCTGTGATGAAGGGTAAAAAAAGAAGGCTGTGATGAAGGCTATAAAGAAGGCTGTGATGAAGGCTGTGGTGAAGGGTATAAAGCAGGCTGTGATGAAGGCTGTGATGAAGATTGTGATGTAGGTTGTGATGAAGGTTGTGATGAAGGCTGTAATGAAGAAAATAATGAAGGCTGTGATGAAGGCTGTGGTGAAGGCTGTGATGAAGGGTATAAAGAAAGATTGTGATGAAGGCTGTGATGAAGGGTATAAAGAAGGTTGTGATGAAGGCTTGATAAAGGTTGTGATGAAGGCTGTGATGAAGGCTGTAATGAAGGAAATAAAGAAGACTGTGATGAAGGCTGTGATGAAGGCTGTAATGAAGGAAATAAAGAAGACTGTGATGAAGGCTGTGATCAAGGCTGTAATGAAGGCTGTAATGTTTCCATCTACTTAAATGTGTCATTCAACAGAGTGGGATTGCTGTACCGCTTAGAATAAGGGAAACGAAAAAGAATGTGTCCCTGTTCCCATCACTGTCTCTCCTCTCTCAGGCAGGTCTGATTTGCTATCTCTCCTCAGGCAGGTCTGATTTGCTCTCTCTCCTCAGGCAGGTCTGATTTGCTCTCTCTTTCTCTCCTCTCTCAGGCAGGTCTGATTTGCTCTCTCTTTCTCTCCTCTCTCAGGCAGGTCTGATTTGCTCTCTCTCTCCTCTCTCAGGCAGGTCTGATTTGCTCTCTCTCTCTCCTCTCTCAGGCAGGTCTGATTTGCTCTCTTTCTCCTCTCTCAGGCAGGTCTGATTTGCTCTATCTCTCCTCTCTCAGGCAGGTCTGATTTGTCCTCTCTCTCCTCTTTCAGGCAGGTCTGATTTGCTCTCTCTCCTCTTTCAGGCAGGTCTGATTTGTCCTCTCTCTCTTCTCTCAGGCAGGTTTTATTTGCTCTCTCCTCTCTCGGGCAGGTCAGATTTTTTCTCTCTCTCCTCTCTCAGGCAGGTCTGATTTGTCCACTCACAGGCAGGTCTGATTTGTCGTCTCTCTCCTCTCTCAGGCAGGTCTGATTTGCTCTCTCTCTCCTCTCTCAGGCAGGTCTGATTTTCTCTCTCTTTCCTCTCTGTCGTGTCTTTGGCTATGCCGAATTAAGAAATATGACATGCTATTCTATAAAATAATGTCTCCGTAATTAATATTACCTGATTGAGCTAATAATGTAAATGTAATTAACTAGAGAGTCGGGCACCACAAAATTATATTTGTAGAACTGTTATCTTCCGAATAAACTCTTAAAGTCCTAGTAATATTTTACATCAATAGCAGTCAACATTAATCTTCATCTTACTTCAGTCTCATCTGAAAGTTGTAAATTCTTGGTTATCTGCAAGAACCCTGGCTAACAATTTGAATCAGCAATACAACATTGGGTTTAATTATTTATTTACTAAATACACACAATTAATCATAACTTGATTACAAATTACGTCATAAAGGAAAACGTCCCTAGCGGGCGGAACAGATATGACAGCTTGTTACACAAAGGAAAAGGGGCTGGGTTGAGTGAAAGAGCGGGAAGACTGAGTAACAAATGGAAAAAGCTGTGCTATCGTAAATACAGTATCTTATGCATTCTAAATTACCGCCCATTTGGAAAAGGAAAATGCAATAAATATTTACTCTGAGCTGCGCTTCAGTCGGTTGGTGGTTGATGGAAGGCCGTGTTGCCAAACCGAGTCCTCTGTCCTTTGAAGAATGTCTCTGGTTGTCAATTGATATGTTGTAGTAACGTCGTTGTGTGATAGACGGGATACTCTGTCTGTTCCTTCCTACCCTGCGTAACTCAACAGCTAGAAGGTATCACTTCTGTAGTGAATAAGAGTTCAAAAGTTCATACCATTCGCAACCAAAGCTCATGCTTTCTCATGCATTCTGACATAGGACCGTCACCCTCATATCCTCGGAACAGGAAGTTATGTTGTCGTCAAGGCTTTATATAGGAAGTGGGGAAAAGGGGTGTGTGTCATAGTTTGCAACCTCTGTCTCTTCATGTGGGCGGGCCATTGAGTGAGCAGCAATATCTTATGAAAACCCACATCTCACATTTTAGAAGCTAAAATCACATTTCATCCCATCACAAATCATTTCATATTCAAAAATGTCATGTGTAGACTTTCCACTGTAGAGTTTATGTCATCTTATCATTGATGAGAATGTCTCAGATGACAACCGAACTGACATCATATTCATTAAGTACCACCGCATATGTTCAATTGGTCGGATTACCAGAATATAGTTCATTTCCCCCCACCTTCTGATGTTCCCAGAATCTCTATGTTAACCAAGGGGTATGCAAATGTAACTTCAGTAGGGTAGAGAGGAAAAAGGGGGGAAGAGGTATTTATGACTGCCATAAACCTACCCCCAGGCCAATGTCATGACATCTCTCAGGCAGGTCTGATTTGTCCTCTCTCTCCTCTCTCAGGCAAGTCTGATTTGCTCTCTCTCTGTCCATTCAGACAGGGTCTGGACACAGAGGACGACCTCCAGAACCTGCACTCTGATGGCGTGCCCACGGAGGTCACTGATTGGCTGGCTTCAACCTTCACTCAGAGGGCCCGCCGCCCCGCCCGCCGCTCTGACGACAAACCAAAGTTCCGCAGCATCGTCCACGCAGTGCAGGCTGGGATCTTTGTCGAGAGGTAGATGGAAAACGTTATTATCTTCAATGAGGACATGAATTTGTAATATAAAGTATAGGAGGCTCGCCCTGGTCCTCCTCATTCATTTGTGATATAAAGTAAAGTAGGCTCGCCCTGGTCCTCCTCATTCATTTGTGATATAAAGTAAAGTAGGCTCGCCCTGGTCCTCCTCATTCATTTGTAATATAAAGTAAAGTAGGCTCGCCCTGGTCCTCCTCATTCATTTGTAATATAAAGTAAAGTAGGCTCGCCCTGGTCCTCCTCATTCATTTGTGATATAAAGTAAAGTAGGCTCGCCCTGGTCCTCCTCATTCATTTGTGATATAAAGTAAATTAGGCTCGCCCTGGTCCTCCTCATTCATTTGTAATATAAAGTAAAGTAGGCTCGCCCTGGTCCTCCTCATTCATTTGAGAAAAACAATGCAACATTAAAAAACCCTCCTTCTATATAATGTTGTGAATGGGGTTTGTGAAGTGTGTGTCATAGGGTCAGGATAAATTCACTTCTGTACATTTGCAGTGGAATTCTTGATCCACACTATGTTATAACAAGGACATCACAGATTCACTACTGAGATTGTCCAATGCAAAACATTGAATGTGCTGTTGTTCCAGGATGTTCAGAAGGGCCTACACTGCTGCCATGCCTGACCAACCTGCAGCAGTAGTTAACTGTCTCAGGGTAAGAATATGTGATCTGTTATAATTTCTAAAGTCTTTAGTTGGGCTACAACATATGGAGCAGAGCCAGGAGTTTCCCTGACCGTATGACTACAGTATGAGCTATCGACCTTTTCAATTTCAGACTCCAATTCTTGAAAACCTCAATGTGCTTTGGACATAACATATATCTGTTATCTATTTGTCTCTATCATCTCCATCTTTAGGACATTGACCGGTGGAACTTTGATGTGTTTGCCCTGAACACAGCCAGTGATGACCACGCACTACAGACCCTGGTCTTCGAGCTGGTGACACGATACGAACTCAACAGCAGATTCAAGGTCTCCACAAATCACTTTGCACGTCCTTACTATTTTACCATAACTCCTTCTGTTTCTGTACAGCTTTAATTTGACATTAGCCTCTAAAAATTCTAACTTTTCTCACTGCCATAAACAGCTGACGCAAACACACATATTATAGTCTACCTTTTCTAGTGTGTAAAACTGTTTCCATAGGTAGTACCCTAGAGGGCAGACTCAGACACAGGCCAGTTAGCTGATGTAGTGTGCTCGAACACAACAGATGAACTCCGTGTGAACCTTCCATGTCATAATGTGTGGTATTACAGATCCCAATCTCCTGTCTGATGTCCTTCTTGGAGAAGCTGGAGAAAGGCTACAGTAAACACAGCAACCCGTACCACAGCAGTGTCCACGCAGCCGACGTCACACAAACCCTCCACTGTCTGCTCTTACGTACAGGACTAGTGGTACAGTACAGCTCGTCTTCTCTCAGTTTATAACAAGTTATCCCTGTCATGTATTTGTTCGTCACAGCTCAGGAAAGGAGATTTCCCAAATTGTGTCTGCCTGGTCAGGTCACTGGCTACAGTGTGTGCATGGACTTGTATGAAATAGCAGAAGAAAATGTATAGGGTTTGTGAGAAATAATAAAGGAAAATATATTTTTTAAAGATATGTATGTTTGTATGTGTATTTGTATGCATATGTATGTGTATGTTTATGTATGTATATTTATATACATATGGGTATGTGTATGTGTATATATATAAATATATATATACACTATTAATATATACCCCCAAAATATATGGGGTATTGGAAATGATGAAGACAATTACATTGATGGAATCTACAATCAAAAAAGGGGGAAAAAAGAATCCAATATAGATGTATTTACTGTAAACCAATGTAAATGTCTGCATTTGAAATACAGGTGTTTATAATAAGGGGTGTCTGTGTTGGTCTAGCCTCCAGCACTGGTTACTCTATAATAACGATACACTAACTCTATATGAAAGGTATATGTAGGTTATGTATGTGAGGTTTATAACAAGGGGTATCTGTGTGGGTCTCACATGCAGCACTGGTTGACTGAACTGGAGGTCCTGGCGTCCCTGTTTGCTGCGGCCATCCATGACTACGAACACACTGGAACTACAAACAACTTCCACATTCACACAAAGTAAGAAAAAGTAAAGTAAGAAAAAGTAAAGTAAGATAAAGTAAAGTAAGAATTACTGAGGTGTTCGAAGATGCATTTGATTTCAGAGTGAGTGGGAGAGAGTGAAATCGAATCCACATTTTACACCAACTAAGATAAACATTGTGTATGTTTTATTCTCTGAATTTATTACAGTTTTTCTCAATTGCTAAAACACTAAAATCCATTGGCTGAACAAAGTTCTCAGTTGCCTGGACTCATTTAGCTAATTATGCAGTCTGTTGTCAATACCTTAAACAATTTCACATGATAAAACACAATTTGCAGATCTCACTTAGACTTTTCAGCAAAACTCCAAACACATTCTCATTCTCAAAACACATTCTGCACTCTCATGCACATGTCATCCATACTGGTAAACACAAGTGGCAACAATCAAATACAAATAGAGAACATATGTCATTGATTGAACACAACCACTCAAAATTGATTTAACCTGTTTCAAATGATGTGACACAACCAATATAAGCCAGTTCAGAGAGCAAACAGGTTGTTGAAGGTGGGAAGGAGAAAGTCTGAGAATGGATACTGTAGTACAGTGCATTGTAGGCTGTATACTGTACAATGGATGAATTGTATGGCCCTGAACATTGTGCTTTCCATTTATTAACAGTACTGACTCCTCAATATATTTTGACTGGTTGCAGGTTCATATCAACAAAGAACAAGAATTACAGTATCACAGAGACAAAGGACAAGTTTGTGAGATGCAGGGTACAGTACTGTAAAAATAGGGGTACAAGGAGGAGGAAGAACAAAAAACAAAATTGCAAAGAGCAAAGAAGAGTAGTAATTTCTTATAACTTTTGAGCTACTATGATAGAACATGGTTTCGTTCATCAAAAGACAATGACGGAAAAATATGAATCTTTTTTTAGATTAAAAATGTTCTTCTCCCTGAGAATTGTATGTTTTGAACAATGTGTTTTCTATTTTTCGGTGTATTGCTTACTGACTGCTTGAGAGTGTTTATCATTTTGATCACTTTGTTTATGATTTGAGAGCAGTGTTTGATTTTGAACACAGGTAAAACTGTTTTGAGGCGAATGTTTCATTTTGCAAGAGGAGTCAGAGGTTATGTAAATATGTGACGTTTTGTGTTTAATGTTTTCAGGAAATGGAGCAAGGTTTCAGAAATTGTGTTTTCAGAAATTGTGTTTTAGCAATTGAGAAAAACTGTAAATGACTGAGGTGCTCATCAAGAAAGAGAGAAGGGGAGAGAGAAAGAAACTGAAAGAGACAGAAAGAGAGAGACAGAAAGAGACAGAGACAGAGAGAAAGAGAGAGAAAGCGACAGAGACAGAGAGAGAGAGAGAGAGATGCTTTCAGCTCCTATTCCTTCTTAAGCAAACATATCTTATGGAGGGAAGCTGCTAATTTTAGCAGTAGATTTTCCACATAGAGACACAGAGGCACCTAAGAACTCTGTCTCCTGGCACACAGATCAACTCTTTATTTTGGGAACAAAAACACGAGGGCCTATCAACACTACAAAGAACAACGCTGTGATCACACTTCACCAGACCTGGCGCCAGGATACAGTGATTAAGGGGGAAGTTGAAATCGGCAAGGGGGAAAATTTTTGGGGGGTTCTTACATTGGAATTAAATTGAATTCTGCTTTACCACAATAAACAGAACATTTAAATAGAGAGACTCTGACATCATAGAGTGCTTTCGAAATTTGTGGCATATACAGTGCCTTGCGAAAGTATTCGGCCCCCTTGAACTTTGCGACCTTTTGCCACATTTCAGGCTTCAAACATAAAGATATAAAACTGTATTTTTTTGTGAAGAATCAACAACAAGTGGGACACAATCATGAAGTGGAACGACATTTATTGGATATTTCAAAATTTTCAACAAATCAAAAACTGAAAAATTGGGCGTGCAAAATTATTCAGCCCCATTACTTTCAGTGCAGCAAACTCTCTCCAGAAGTTCAGTGAGGATCTCTGAATGATCCAATGTTGACCTAAATGACTAATGATGATAAATACAATCCACCTGTGTGTAATCAAGTCTCCGTATAAATGCATCTGCACTGTGATAGTCTCAGAGGTCCGTTAAAAGCGCAGAGAGCATCATGAAGAACAAGGAACACACCAGGCAGGTCCGAGATACTGCTGTGAAGAAGTTTAAAGCCGGATTTGGATACAAAAAGATTTCCCAAGCTCTAAACATCCCAAGGAGCACTGTGCAAGCGATAATATTGAAATGGAAGGAGTATCAGACCACTGCAAATCTACCAAGACCTGGCCGTCCCTCTAAACTTTCAGCTCATACAAGGAGAAGACTGATCAGAGATGCAGCCAAGTATTAACTTAAGGGGGCTGAATAATTTTGCACGCCCAATTTTTCAGTTTTTGATTTGTTAAAAAAGTTTGAAATATCCAATAAATGTCGTTCCACGTCATGATTGTGTCCCACTTGTTGTTGATTCTTCACAAAAAAATACAGTTTTATATCTTTATGTTTGAAGCCTGAAATGTGGCAAAAGGTCGCAAAGTTCAAAGGGGCCGAATACTTTCGCAAGGCACTGTATCTGCTGCACTGAATCAGTACAATGGACAGCGCCATACAGATAGGACATTTTGGTAATGAATATAGGCTGCAAGATAGACAGGGAAATTCACTAAATACAAACAGCATGATTTCTATTTGCTGTCCAGTCATATGGTGACTAGATGTTTTTTCATTTTTTTCTTGAAGGTGGATTAACTTTTTGCCTGAGAAATATGGATTGGTAGAGTTCCATTCAGCTATGGCTCTATATAAAACTATAGATTTAAGGCGATTTGTCCTTGGCTCGGGTTGTTTTAGCTGCCCTGAATTTGAATGTTTGGTTTGGTGCTTATGTGTGTTGCTAGTATGTACTAACGACTGAAAAATACTGTTTAAAAAAAATATATATAACATTCCTAAAGAAAATCAGAAGACTAGATAGTAATATGTTTTTAACATGAAGCCATGAGAGATTCTGATAATATTTGGATAATATTCATACGGTCAGATAATCTACCAGCCCTGTTTTGAGCAATGAAGAGCTAATCTGGCAGCCCTGTTTTGAGCAATGAAGAGCTAATCTGGCAGCCCTGTTTTGAGCAATGAAGAGCTAATCTGGCAGCCCTGTTTTGAGCAATGAAGAGCTAATCTGGCAGCCCTGTTTTGAGCAATGAAGAGCTAATCTGGCAGCCCTGTTTTGAGCAATGAAGAGCTAATCTGGCAGCCCTGTTTTGAGCAATGAAGAGCTAATCTGGCAGCCCTGTTTTGAGCCATTTGGAGCTTTTTTCTATCTTTCTTTGCTGCAGATGACCATATAACTGGACAGTACTCTAAGTGTGATAGGACCAGGGACAGTACTCTATTGTTTGTAGAAATGAACGTGGTACCTTCAGGCATTTGGAAATTGCTCCCAAGGATGACCCAGACTTGTGGAGGTCTACAATTCTATTTCTGAGGTCTTGGCTGATTTCTTTTGATTTTCCCATGATGTCAAGCAAAGAGGCACTGAGTTTGAAGGTAGGCCTTGAAATACATCCACAGATACACCTCCAATTGATTCAAATTATGTTAATCAGCCCATCAGAAGCTTCTAAAGCCATGACATAATTTTCTGGAATTTTTCGAGCTGTTTAAAGGCACAGTAAACTTAGTGTATGTAAACTTCTGACCCACTAGAATTGTGATACAGTGATTTATAAGTGAAATAATCTATCTGTAAACAATTGTTGGAAAAATTACTTGTGTCATGCACAAAGCAAGAAATGTGTGGAGTGGTTGAAAAACGAGTTTTAATGACTCCAACCTAAATGTATGTAAACTTCTGACTTCAACTGTATTTTCCGTTCTGATATTTCAGATTTTTTTAAACTTGTGGATGATGTGTGTATTGTTATTGCTAGATATTGCTGCACTGTTGGAGCTAGAAACAGAAGAATTTCACTGTACCTGAGATAACACCTGCAAAACTGTATACTTACCAATAAATGTTGATTTGATGTGTGTGTGTGTGTGTGTGTGTGTGTGTGCGTGTGTGCGTGCGTGCATGCGTGCGTGCAAAGCTTCATGTTTTATTTTGATTTCAGGCATTTTTACTCCCCCAGTAAAATGTTATTTTTTCTCCTGAATCTTGGGCACCTCCATTGGGATTATTCAGTTGCATCACATTTCCTCATTATACTGTTACAACAGTACTACATATATGCTCTGTTTTGTTCTGCTTGCAAATGGAAGCAGATTAATCCTAAAAACACGTACTAAGCTGTTGCTGCAGTCTTGAAAATGTGTTGTACAGCCAAAACATTGACAATTAAATGTCTCCTTTTTTTTAGCACTTGCCTAAGTTTTCTATGCAGTGTTTATCCCTACGGGGAATCCCATTTACTGTGTAGCGCTGATATCTGTTTATTATCCATTTCTAAGTGTCTAGTAAACATGTATGCAAATTACTTTCGACAGGGGGCTTGATAATGGATGTGACTCAATTAACTTGCTCCTGCTCCTTTCTCCTGAGTCATTTATGTCCATCTGTTCTCTTCTCTCATTACCTCTTTATTACAGCTCCACCACTCAGAATCTCACTATCTGGTGCTGTCTCTATACATATGAGCCTGGTCATCTACGTACAGTGCCTCGGAAAGTATTGATTAAATTGTTTCTTTCCCCTCATCAATCTGCACACAGTACCCAATTGTGACAAAGCAAAAACAGTTTTTTCAAAATGTTTACTAATTTATTAAAAATAAAAAAACTGAAATATTACATTTACGTAAGTATTCAGACCCTTTACTCAGTACTTTGTTGAAGCCCCTTTGGCAGTGATTACAGCCTCGAGTCTTCTTGGGTATGACGCTACAAGCTTGGCACATCTGTATTTGGGGAGTTTCTCCCATTATTCTCTGCAGAACCTCTCAAGCTCTGTCAGGTTGGATGGGGTGCGTCGCTGCACAACTATTTTCAGGTCTCTCCAGAGATGTTCGATCGGGTTCCAAGCTCTGGCTGGGCCAATCAAGGACATTCAGAGACTTGTCCTGAAACCACTCCTTTGTTGTCTTGGCTGTGTGCTTATGGTCATTGTCCTGTTTGAAATTGATCTTTCGCCCAAGTCTGAAGTCCTGAGCGCTCTGGAGCAAGTTTTCATCAAGAATCTCTCTGTACTTTGCTCTGTTCACTTAATCCTGACTAGTCTCCTAGTCCCTGCATGATGCTCCCACCATCATGCTACACCGTAGGGATGGTGCCAGGTTTCCTCCAGACGTGACGCTTAGCATTCAGGCCAAAAAGTTCAATCTGAGAGTCTTTAGGTCTGAGAGTCTTTAGGTGCCTTTTGGTAAACTCCAAGCAGGCTTCATTGTGCCTTTTAATGAGGAGTGGCTTCCGTCTGGCCACCCTACCATAAATGACTGATTGATGGAGTTCTTCAGAGATGGTTGTCCTTCTGAAATGTTCTCCCTTCTCCACAGTGGAACTCTCGAGCTCTGTCAGAGTGACCATCGGGTTCTTGGTTACCTTCCTGACCAAGGCCCTTCAACTTCAATTGCTCAGATTGGCCAGGTGGCAGCTCTAGGAAGAGTCTTGGTGGTTCCAAACTTCTTCCATTTAAGAATGGTCAATTCCTTTGACCTCATGGCTTGGTTTTAGCTCTGACATACACTGTCAACAGTGCTACCTTATATAGACAGGTGTGTGCCTTTCCAAATCAATTGAATTTACCACAGGTAAAGTTGCAAAAACATCTCAAGGATGATCAATTGAAACGGGATTCATCTGAGCTCAATTTCGAGTCTCATAGCAAAAGGTCTGAATACTTATGTAAATAAGGTATTTCCTTTTTAAAAATCTTTAATACATTTGCAAGAATGTATAAAAACCTGCTTTTGCTTTGTCATTTTGGGCTTTTGTGTGTAGATTGCTGAGGATTCTTTAGTATTTCATCTATTTTAGAATAAGTTTGTAACGTAACAAAATGTGGGAAAAGTCAAGGGGTCTGAATACTTTCCGAATGCACTGTATGTGCTTTATCCAACCCCTCTGACTGTCATTGTCATGCCATATGTGTTTCTGGAAAACAAAGGACAAATGATATCCTGGTCACAGATCTGTAGGATCAGGGTTAAAGCTAAGGCATGACAACAGTAGTCAGATAATTTAGCTAAAGCCCGATCATTGTAGTAGAACCAATCTAGCTATTACTTCATGATTGTTTTTCATCTGTGTGTGTTTTGTGTAGGTCAGACTTTGCTATGATCTACAACGACCGGTCAGTCCAGGAAAGCCACCACATCAGTGCCGCGTTCCATCTTCTACAGGACGACCAATCCAACATCTTCATGAACCTCTCCAGAGAACAGTGGATGTAGGAGAGATGTACTGTATCAATATGCTGTGAGACAGACAGACAGAGACAGAGACACAGACAGACAGACAGACAGACAGACAGACAGACAGACAGACAGACAGACAGACAGACAGACAGACAGACAGACAGACAGACAGACAGACAGACAGAAGCAAACCCAACCACAACTCCCCTTTGAGCAGCACAAATCTATGTTACCATGGGAACAGAGAAACCCATCAGGACAGTCTGGAAAGGTTAGATGGGTGTGTTTATGCGTTTGTGTGTGAAAGGGCAGTCTGGAAAGGTTACATGGGTGTGTTTCTGTGTGTGTGACAGGGAGCTGCGAGCGCTGGTGATAGAGATGGTGTTGGCTACAGACATGTCGTCTCACCTTGTCCAGGTCAAAGCCATGAAGGGGTGTCTGCAGCAGCACGAAGGGTACGTGCTGCTCCACACTTTACCCAGGTCACATCATCTGAGATGTAGATTATGGTGGTACAGATGTAGGATCTTAATTTGAGACAATTTGCTACAGCAGGAAAATAATCCTGCAGCAACAGGAAATGTGAAGTATTATGTGGATTATAATGAATGTATGGGTTGATATAATTTTCATTAGAGCAAGTCAAGCCTGACATTTTTAAGTGGAAATGACAAACGTTAGAAGACTTTTTAATCCTCAAATATACTACAAGTTTGCATTTCCTGCCATGCAGGGAAATTCTCAGCAACAAAATAGTGATCAAATTATCTGTAGGCCTACTTGATAGCACATTGTGAGGAAGGTACTATATTCAATGACATATTTTTTTTAGACATGTTGATGGATTTCATTCCTGTTAATACTTGAAGAGCAATTTATTTTTCATAACTTAAAATGAATGTGATGTGTAACTCTCCCATTGACTCCAATGATTAACATGACATCCAAAGAAGCTCAAGTTCTGTTCTGGTCCATATCTAGCAGTCACTCGTGGTCATTTGTTTCCTATGGTCAACAGCATAGACAAACCAAAAGCGCTGTCCCTACTACTGCACACTGCAGACATCAGCCACCCCTCTAAGCCCTGGAGTCTACACTCTCGCTGGACCAAAGCCCTCATGGACGAGTTCTTCAGACAGGTAGGACCCATGGAGGAACTTACAACTGGGTACAGGATTTTCTTGACTGTTTCAGTTTTAGATAGTCTTTGGTACTGTGTTGGTCCTGGATCGTCTTCTGTACTGTGTCGGTTCTGGATCGTCTTCTGTACTGTGTCGGTCTTGGATCGTCTTGCGGATTGTGTCGGTCCTGGATCATCTTGCTCATTGTTGTTGATTGTCTTTGAAACATTTTTTCTCTCTTTCTGTTTCTCTGAGGGTGACAGAGAGGCAGAGCTTGGTCTTCCCTTCTCTCCACTGTGTGATCGGAACAGCACCCTGGTCGCAGAGTCACAAATAGGCAAATTATAAGACATTACTGCACATGGTCATCACTGAGTCATCCATTTGAGTCATCACTGAGTCATCCATTTGAGTCATCACTGAGTCATCCCTGAGTCATCATCAACCATCAATATATATGCTCTCATTTTATATACTTTGGACAATGTGTATGCAAAACCATACTGTCTAAAGCACATATGCAGGTTGTGTATGAAGATGTGATCTTTCACATGTAAAAAACACGGTTGTTACATAATGTATAATATTAGTATTATTAGACATACATGTTAGCCATTTAGCAGACACCCTTATCCAGAGCCACTTGTAGTAAGTAGTAAGTGCATACATTTTCACACGACGTAGCAATTTTTTTCATAGTATATAGCTAACAATACTGTTTTTGTGCGCAGGTTTCATAGACTTCATAGTAGACCCTACGTTCTCCCTACTGACTGACGTGGCTGAGAAGATAGTCATTCCCCTGGTGGAAGACAACCCAGGCCCACCGGACCCCTGCAATCGACACAGGTGGCATTCCAAGCATGTTTATTAGACTAGAACCCCAGCTTAGACGTTAGTTAGCTAGTTGTTTTCTTAACTTGTACCTACGCGCGACAAATACGTTCAAGCACTTGGGCTGCTGTACAATGGAAACAATGGAATAGTTCCAAAAGCACAAACCCAAATCTAAATTAAGCACACCCCAATTACATTTGACATATGTGTTTGACTCAGGTCTGATGCCTTTTTTGTCTTTTTTTCCCAGTAATCTGTGGAAGGAGAGTTCCAGAGGACTACAGTGGAGCTTGTCTCACATCACCTCAGAACTGGTCAGCTTCAGATCCACCTGGACACGACACACAGAAGACAACAAGTTCAAATGGAAGGAGAGCGGCGCCAATGGTAATGTGACAGACTTCTATTAACACCCTGTTGTAGCTCAGAGGTGGGCAATCTTACCTTGCCAGGCATGGCTGGTTGGGGTGGTGTATTGACGCTTGGCTGGAATCGCGACACCAGCTGTCGCAGTGTATGATTGATTGCTCACCCCTTGGCTTGGCTCTATGAATACTCAGTGGCTGAATCCCAAATGACACTGTATTCCTATGCAGTACGCTACTTTCGACCAGGGCCCGTAGGGCCCATAGGCCTCTGGTCGAAAGTAGTTCACTATATAGGGAATAGGGATCCATTTGGGGCGCAGTCAGTGTCTCTCTTTGATTTCCAAAAAGATTGAGGAGATATCAAGGAGACATACAGTAAGCCATGTTTATACCTGGTACTAACATCCATCCATCTTGTGTCTGGATCATGTCCACATTCTGATTATGCCCACATTTTCAGCCAGGTTTAGATGATTAAAAGAAGCATTATGAACTGATTTCGATCAGATCTTATAAGTGTAAATGGACAAGATCAGGATGAATATTCTTTCCAACCTATTGTATTTCAATCAAACAATCATACTATCATGCTATCATACCATCATGCTATAATGTGATCATCCTATCATATCATCACGCTATTATGCTATCATATCATACTGTCATACCATCATGCTATCGTGCAATCATGCTATCATTATTTATTTATTTACAGTTATTTTACCAGTTAAGTTGACTGAGAACACGTTCTCATTTACAGCAACGACCTGGGGAATAGTTACCATCACCATCATGCTATCATACCATCATGCTATCATGCTATCATACCATCATGCTATCATACCATCATACTATCATGCTATCATACCATCATGCTATCGTACCATCATGCTATCATACTATCATACCATCAGGCTATCATACCATCCTGCTATCATGCTATCGTACCATCATGCTATCATACTATCATACCATCAGGCTATCATACCATCATACTATCATGCTATCATACCATCATGCTATCATGCTATCATACTATCATACTAAATATACTTTAATCCTCTTCCCCTCTCAGGGCTCTTGGATCAGATCGTGTCGAAGGAGCCGTTGGCTGGTGAAGACGATGAGCTCTCTGAACAACTGCTGCAGACCCCTTCTAATGATGCTAAACAGTAGATAGGCCTCTCATGTAGTATGATGCCTATGTAAACGATATGTAAACGGAGGGTTGGGGAGAACTGTTTATCTTTTACATGTAATCTGATAATAATACAAAAATTTAACTGTAATCAGCTACTTTACCAGCTAAAATATTGTAAATGGATTCCAAATACTTTTGAAAAACTAGATGATTACTTCTTTTATTACTTTAAAATACAGAAAGGATGTTTGGGAAAGAATACAGAATGCCACCTTTCTGTTTCTCAATGACATTCAATTCAGCACTGAAAAAAAGGTGCTAGTTTATGTTTGTTCCACCTGGTTTGATGGATCCTTTCCATCTTCTTCTGATGTCTCTTAAGGAGAAAGTAATCAGTTGACATTACAGAGTGGAGGGGAAAGTAATCCAAAAGTAACTGAAAGTAATCAGATTATGTTACTGAGTTAAGGGGATAGTAACCCAAAAGTAACTGAAACTGAGTTTGGGTATCCAAAAGTTAAGTTACTAATTACAATTTTGGACAGGTAACTAGTAACTGTAACTGATTACATTTAGAAAGTAATCTATCCAACCCTGTGTAAATTATAGTAATTTAATGAAGATTACCAAAACATGCTGGTCATGTTCTATGCTAATTACCATACATGATTTTACGGTGGTTTGCTTGCAATTTGTTAACCAGTTAAGAAAACTTTCATGGAGAAACTTAGCAAAGATCATGTATCATGGGTAACATGGGTAGCATGTATGTTACATGGAATAGATAATGTCAAAGGTCCCAGCAGTGAAAGGCTGGCCTTATCATGTGGAAGATGTACGATGTAATCATGTGACTGTTGTTGATGTAAAGTACAACAAGACAAAGAGTTTTCTACTTCTTTATATTCTACCCGTACCACTGAGGAGATGTTGATGTGCTTTATATTCTACCCTTACCACTGAGAAGATGTTGATGTGCTTTATATTCTACCCTTACCACGGAGGAGATGTTGATGTGCTTTATATTCTACCCATACCACTGAGGAGATGTTGAAGAGTGATTCTTTGTCTAATTCTTCATCTGTTTTCTTTGAATCCAAAAAAATGGAATCGTGAACTATACTGAACATACAGGATATCAGTAGCCATTGTCCCAGATCATTAGCCAACTCTTCTGACTATCAGCCAGGAACATAGCCTGGAGACCGATCTATAGCCAAACTAGCATTTCTTCTCCACGATGAGTCTTGATTTGCTTGCCTCCCTTAAGTTTTGTAGAATGTGGGCACATTCTGATCATTCTGATTGGTTCCAGAAACCGGTGGGCTGGGCCAGAGGCGGCCTACATGATGACCGTATCAACTTTGATACTATGATTGGTTAGATTGATTAGAGACAATCCAATCACTGATTTAATTGTTTTGTACAGCGCCCCTCATTTTCACAGCAGCACAAATGACTTCTAGGATGGCAGTTTCAGATTTCAGGATGACACAGTCATAGACTCCTGAATAATTACATTCAGGAGTCTTATATCTTTAATGTTGTGATTCTGAGGCCGTCCTACTATGGACACAGCACATCAAAGGCATGACAGACAGTAATAGTCAGAAGAGTTGAATGAAGCACTGCAGATCTGGGACCAGGCTGAGATATCAGTCCAATCCTTCAGCAGAGTCCTGTTCACTGGTCCTCCAGTAGGAGGAGCCAAAACTGTGGGGAGGAAGATTGAACCAGGCTACAGTGGTATTATGAAATGCATTGGGTGAAAACTGGTCACGCTGTGAAATATTCATGTGTTTTATGCTCGCAGCACCACGTCTATTGAATAATTGATAATTGGGTTTTGTTATAAGTCAACCTTACTTACTCAACATTATAGGTCAGTGATGCAACGCTAAAGTCAGAGCCGTATTGTTGGCCTACTATGGGTAGTTCTTGGCATGAATTAAAATGGATTATAAATTGGGTGATTCAAGCCCTGAATGCTGATTGGCTGACAGCCGTGGTATATCAGACCGTATACCACGGGTATGACAAAACATGTATTTTTACTGCTGTACTTACATTGGTAACCTGTTTATAATAGGAATTAGGCACCGCTGGGGTTTGTGATATATGACCAATATATCACGGCTAAGGGCTGTATCAAGGCACTCCACTTTGCGTCTTGCCTAAGAACAACCCTTAGCCATGGTGTATTGGCCATATACCACACCCCCTTGGGCCTTATTGCTTAATTTTAGCATGGATTATAATTGGAATAATATGTTTTGTTTAAAGAAGTAAACACAAACGCTTGTCCAATTTAAACACTTTATTGTATCAAACCATTTTTATTTTTTTATTACATATGTAATCATTACCAAGTCAAACAAAGTTGAACTAAAATGCAGATATAGATGGATTTCATGTACCGTAATTTATCATTAATAAAAATTTAATAAATACACAATCATTTATGGTGTTCATACATTGAAAATGAATTACAAGATAATGTTTTTAACAGATGTAGAGTGTTCAATGCTAAATAACTGGAACACTTTCTATAAGCAGAATATAATTGTGGGTCAGATTCCCGGGAAGTATATGACTTTTATGTTGAAATCCTTACACCTGTCCAATTCAGTAGACCTCTCTAAATTGACATGATGTCGTTCGTTTGCTGTGTACTATACATACAGTATATTGAAGTAATGAGCCTAATCTGTCATCAAAATTATATGATGACGCTGACGAATATTAGGTCTAAAATGTCACCCAATCAGGACTCTAATGTCACATCAGTGAAGCAGAGTATGGGATAGAACTAGTGGAAAACAAATATAATTACCTAAGATAAAACAAGTTATATATGCTTCTGGATGTTGTTACGGTACAGAAAACAATACGATATACTGGTAGTGAAATAAAAACTCTGAATGATGTACTGGGGGGAGTACAGAACAAAGGGATGTGTAGTACTAAATCTGTACTATGCATGACTGGGATGTCAATAGACACGTTGATCGTGGGATGTCAATAGACACGTTTTTAAAAGATCAAAGTTCACCCAGAGTCCTGTCCAATGAATTGGTCCCTTAATCAGATATGTTTTGGAGACTTCAGAGACTCAAATAGACAGAGACCGAAAACACTCTGATCACAGCTCCAGATTGTGTCATTGATGATTCCCAGGATGCCTCCCAAATAAGCACCGTGTCCCCAATAATACAGTAGTACACTACTCCATTTGGCTCTGGTCAAAGCTAGTGCACTATATGAGAAATGATGTTCCCTAAGTGATGCAGTGATACTGCCCTGTGATTCTTAAAAATAGACAATGTTATTGTCGTGGCACAAATGTGTGTCGTGGCACAAATATGAATAAGGACTAAATGCTGTTCTTGTTGTTGTTGTTTATGGGAGTCTCTTTTGGCCCACCGAGGTCTAGTTCCTTCAAGAGTCCTGGACGGAATGTCTAAAACATCAAATCAATCTTAGAATAATCATGAGACAATATTTGGATTTATGAGTATTATACAGGGGCCATATTAGACATGTGAGTGCTAGGCCGTTACAGTTTGTGTATGCAACAAACCAAAAACTGTCATGAAAAATACCCAAATATTTCCTGTCCTGGTTTGAAACATCAGATAATTAGTTACAGATTAGTAGGGGCAATCAAATGAGTAAATCATTAGAAACAATAAACGCCTAGTCATAAATAAACGCCTAGTCATCTCTCCACCTGCACGGTATAGTACCTGACCAGACATATATCCTGATGTCTCCGTATCTACAGTGTGTCTGTTTATCAAAAGGATGATCACTTGTCTGCCTGTTGTCTGTAGTTATTAACTGAACATCAGGTCCCAAATGGCAACCTATTCCCTACATGGTGCACTATTTTTGACCAGAGCCCTGTGGGAATAGGGATCCATTTGGGACACACGACAGGTTGGCGTGGAGGCTGTTCCATGGTTCTATTTGTCTTCTTATTCCTGGATGGGTTTCTTTGTTTTCTTCTCCTCTGGACTCGCTACGGATGCAGATTGGACACATATATACACACACACACAGGGAGAGGGGGATAGAAAGATGGAGAGAGATAAATCAGTGAGATCAGGCTAGATATTTGAGAGCTTGTGAGCTTATTCCTACAGTGTTTCTTTGACATTTTTGAATGAAACATTTCTTCAGAATGTTGATCCACATACATTTTTAGAGTCGGTATGCAGTAGGTTATAAAAAAAGGCTCCATTGTTGGCACACATTCAAACTATTGCAGGCATATTGCAAAACGTTGCTTTTGTTCTGAAGCTACACGATCAAAGCACTATTACAGATGTTAGCTTCATTATTATGCACAATTAAAGCCAAATCGTTAAATAGTTTAACAGATGAAAATAATCACTGTCTGGCTGAATTCTAAAGATTCCCATTGATGATATCAAAGGGATTAGGATAGTGTCACACTACTGTCTGCAATAGGTGCAGGGGCTCCTCCTACCTGCTTGTGTGTGTTGTTTTTGTTGTGATGATGATGTTGCTGCCATGGGGACGGTGGAACATCCCACTTCTTCCTTGGAGAAGGAGCACTCATGTCCCCCTGCAGCGTCTGATAGACTGTCCCGTGAAAACTCTGCTGGAAACACAGAAAGTGTCCTTTACAGAATAGATGTGGTTAGCAGGTCAGTGGAAAGCAGACTGTGAAGAATGGCGCCGAAGTGATTCAACAAATCTGATCTGACAATCATGATTGATGTATTTTAGTAACAGGTCCACAATGTGATGACTAACATATTAGATATGTGTGTCTGCGAGCAGGGGTTGTTGGAGAGATTTCAATTCTGTACAAATATGAGATATACATTTCAAAATAGATTATAAATATAGTTTATTTATTTATTGTCCTATCATGATGGAATGGTACCCAACCCTATAACCTAGACACCCACCTGAGGGATCCATACACTAAGGAGAAGTCCTTATCTGTTTCATGAGCCTACTGTAAGTAGCCTATACACAGCCAAGACAGAAATATTAATGCACTCAGAGACCCACAAAAGCAGCACCGCCCCCTCAAGAGTCTGAGCCTGCCTGGCAGGGTTGGTCCTACAAAGCCAAAGCCCCCTGATGGGAGAGCATAATATACCAGGAATTGCTCAAAGCTGCTAATGAAAACCTTGATGACCTTGTACCTAGCCGGTGGGAGTCCCAGTGGGGTGCCCCCAACCAGGCAGTAGCTGTGCTGACAACACTAGCTGCAGTAACCCATGGGGGGGGGGGGGGGGGGGGGGGGGTCACAGTCGGACATTCAGAGAGGGAGCAAATTATTGTGGCCCTGGTGGCACAGAATAATCAAAGGTCTGACTTCACAGAGAATCTTGGGAAAATGGTCAAAACTGGGGACCAGCGTGTTTCAGAAGTGGGTATATTATTTTGCTCAAATTTGCATGCCTTCTCAAACAGCTGTAACTGTATATGCATTTGCACATCAAGTCCTTTCTTGAGTTGGGCTCGGGGATGGAACAACTGTTGAACATCTGAGTTTGTGGTTGTTTGTGGGGGAATGTGATCGAGTTTGCATGAGTATGTGTACGTATCCCACATCTGATGCTATGGGGTAATGATGTTAGGGACAACATAGGATGAATCACAATAATTGTTTGCTAAAATAATAATTGCCTGTCAGAAAAATAAATGTTGGAATGTCAATCCTGGTTCTAGGTAACTGCCTACAATATTAAGCATATTATTCGTTAATTGTGTAAATTAAGATTTTTTTTAAAAACTTAACATGTGTAAACTGAACAAGTTCCACAGACATGTGACTAACAGAAATGGAATAATGTGTCCCTGAACAAAGGGAGGGTTCAAAATCAAAAGTAACAGTCAGTATTTGGTGGGGCCACCAGCTGCATTAAGTACTGCAGTGCATCTCCTCCTCATGGACCGCACCAGATTTGTCAGTTCTTGCTGTGAGATGTTACCCCACTCTTCCAACAAGGCAACCTGCAAGTTCTCTGACATTTCTGAGGGGGAATGGCCCTAGCTCTCACCCTTCGATCCAACAGGTCCAGACATGCTCAATGGGATTGGGATCCGGGCTCTTCACTGGCCATGGCAGGACACTGACATTCCTGTCTTGCAGGAAATCACGCACAGAACGAGCCGGATGGCTGGTAGCATTGTCATGCTGGAGGGTCATGTCAGGATGAGCCTGCAGGAAGGGTACCACGTGAGGGAGGAGGATATATCTTCCATATAACGCACAGCGTTGAGATTGCCTACAATGACCAAAAGCTCAGTCCGATGATGCTGTGACACACCGCCCCAGACCATGACGGATCCTCCACCTCCAAATCGATCTCGCTCCAGAGTACAGGCCTCGGTGTAACGCTCATTCCTTTGACGATAAACGCAAATCGACCATCACCACTGGTGAGACAAAACCGCGACTCGTCAGTAAAGAGCACTTTTTGCCAGTCCTGTCTGGTCCAGCGACAGTGGGTTTATGCCCATAGGCAACGTTGTTGCCGGTGATGTCTGGTGAGGACCTGCCTTACAACAGGCCTACAAGCCCTCAGTCCAGCCTCTCTCAGCCTATTGCGGACAGTCTGAGCACTGATGGAGGGATTGTGCGTTCTTGGTGGAACTCGGGCAGCTGTCGTTGCCATCCTGTACCTGTCCCGTAGGTGTGCTGTTTGGATGTACCGATCCTGTGCAGGTGTTGTTACATGTGGTCTGCCACTGCGAGGACGATCAGCTGTCCGTTCTGTCTCCCTCTAGCGCTGTCTTGTCTCAGTACGGACAATGTATTGCCCTGGGCACATCTGCAGTCCTCATGCCTCCTTGCAGCATGCCTAAGGCACGTTCACGCAGATGAGCAGGGACTCTGGGCATTTTTCTTTTGGTGTTTTTCAGAGTCAGTAGAAAGGCCTCTTTAGTGTCCTAAGTTTTCATAACTGTGACCTTAATTGCCTACCGTCTGTAAGCTGTTAGTGTCTTAACTTCTTTGGGAAAGGGGGCAGTATTGAGTAGCTTGGATGAATAAGGTGCCCAAAGTATACTGCCTGCTACTCAGGCCCAAAAGCTAGAATGTGCATACAATCAGTAGTTTTCGGTAGAAAACACTCTGACGTTTCTAAAACTGTTTGAATGATGTGTGAGTATAACAGAACTCATATGGCAGGCAAAAACCTGAGAAAATATCCAAACCAGAAAGTGGGAAATCTGAGGTTTGTAGCTTTTCAAGTCTTTGCCTAATCCAATAAGCAGTGTCTATGGGGTCATATTGCACTTCCTAAGGCTTCCACTAGATGTCAACAGTCTTTAAAACCTTGTTTCAGGCTTCTACTGTGAAGGGGGAAAGAATAAGAGCTGTTTGACTGAGAGGGCTGGCAGAATGCCATGAGCTCAGTCAGGCGAGCGTCCGTGAGAGTTAGCTGCGTTCCCTTTCCTTTCTAAAGACAAATGAATTGTCCGGTTGAAACATTATTGAAGATTTATGATAAAAACATCCTAAAGATTGATTCTATACATCGTTTGACATGTTTCTACGAACTGTAATATATTTTTTGACTTTCCGCCTGAACTAATTGCTTGCGCACTGTGCAACAGATCCGCAAGGTAGATGGATGATTTTAAATATGTTCTTGAATCATAAACAGATATGGCTCATTAATCTATACCGGTCCAAATTATGATCAAACTTACAAGCAATACAAGACTCTATTATTATGGTGGGAGATTATAATACTGTTTTAAATACCTCAATGGACCTTAAAGGAAATCACACTATAAACTATCACCTTCGTGCACTTAAGGAAATCACGAATAACATGGATATTTTGGAACCAGTGGCTATGTGGAGGCTTAAATATACTGACCTAGTGAGATATACATGGCATTCGGAAAGTATTCAGACCCTAAACTTTAATATTTCCAGTTTTACTTTTAATACATTTGCAAACATTTCTAAAACACTATTTTTGATTTGTCATTATGGGGCATTGTGTGTGTAGATTGATGAGGGAAAAAAAACTTTTTTTTAGAATAAGGCTGTAACGTAACAAAATGTGAAAAAAGTCAAGTGGTCTGAATACTTACCTAATGCACTCTACATGGCGGAGGCTCAATCAAGCTAGTCGTTTTGACTACTTTCTAATGTCATTATCACTGGCAAGAAAAGTTTAAAAAGTGTTGATAGGGGATAGAATGAAGTCGGAACATGAAATTATTTGCATATACGTTGCTCTTACATAATTTCCAAGTTCGCGAGGATATTGGAAATGAATCAAAGCCTATTGGATTATTATTTGTTTTTAACTAGGAAAGAATAATGTATAACTGACTCTTTCTGATATAGGTACAGCAGATCCCCTTATTGTATGGGACACTGTTAAATGTGCTTTTAGGCTATGCAATTCAATAATCATCTTTAAAACAAAAGCTATTTAGGTCAAAAGAGTTCATATTAGCAAAGAAAATGGAGGGACTAACATAGAGCTACAGAATAAGTTAGCGGAAAAACAAGAAGAAATTGAGTAATTTATTCAAGAAACATCAAGTGGAATGTATTATAAAAAATAAAGCGAACTGGATGAATATGGGGAAAAATACACCAAATTATTTTTAAATCTTCAACATAGAAATGCAACTAAAAATACATTTCCTGAAACGGGTTACATATCCTAGTTTACCTATTTGTTTATGGTCTTGCCTACACCTAGCGACCTGTTTTTAAAATTAATATGAGCAAAAAATATTCAATTTTATTTTAAACGGCAAACCAGACGAAATTGAACGGCCCTATTTATATAATGAATATGAATTCGGAGGGCAGAAATGATTAAATATTAAAGGATTAGACCTCTCACTAAAGGCGTCGGTCATACAACAGTTATACTTAAATACGAACTGGTTTACTAGTAGATTAGTAAGAATGTCTCACCCCATATTCAAGAACGGCCTTTTTCCCTTTATTCAGATTACAACCTCTCACTTTTGGTTATTTGAAAATGAAACAATCTCCAAAATATCACTATTTTTAAAACAAGCCATAGATAGTTGATTGCAATTTCAGTTTAGTCCACCAGAAAATAATAATACAACAAAATATTGGATATATTTGGCTGTTTTTCGCTGCATAACATTTAGAAGTAGTCCCTTTTCAGGTTTAGAATAAGTGACTCCGAAAAGCTAACTCCTGTTTGTATAAATTGGTAGCATAGCTAGCACAGAGAAATCGTGGGTGGTAGTGAAAGTCGTTTTTAACTGTAATGCAGTTGATTGGTGACAATGAACATGTATTGGGGTTGACAGCCATACAAATATTGTACTCTAATTTGTACCTCAACATAGTGTGAAATGCACATAATCGATAGCCAAAATGTAGGCACGTTTCACCTGGGGGCAGTGAGGAGGTTCGGGACGTTTCCTCCACAGCATCTTTCCGACACACGTTTCCATGGCCTTTACATTGTTTTGGTTGAGTTCCATTACCCTCTTTACCATTTTTATTAATGGGTTGCATGGTTCTTCACAATATTCTTTTGAATGTTTGTTTTAGGACTGATGCTCAACTAAGCATTCTACTTAATGCAGTCTCAATTGGTGCGGGTAAAGATTTTGTCTAAAGTGCATTACTGTGGCTTGGAAACACAATGACATTTCAAAAGGAAGCAAAACATTTGTAGGACTTTTTTTTTGTCATCATTGCGATGTCACCAGATTGACTTTAGATGCAGGTTAACTTTAGCTAGCTAGCTAATATTGAGGGGAGAGCACATACATTTTAGCTAGCCAACGTTAGCATTGCTAACTTTTTCTAACAAACGTTACTAGCTCATGGCAACATTGCCATCTCTCTAAAGTAAACTTGACGACATCACAATAATGGCAACGTTATTTCTACAAATGTTTGTCTACGCTAGCAATGTCATTGTAATTCCAGATGAACCATCAGTCAGAATTCAATATGCTGCGACATCTGTAGAATGCTGATAACCATGGCAACAACACAACCGAGTGACGGAGATGCAACCCATGAATAGTATGGCAATGACTTTTAAAATTCTCCAATTTCTATATTCCAAATGTTATTTGGAATGTTCTAATTCCAATTCCATTGTTCCAGTTCCATTGTTTCAGTTCCAAACCTGTTTTTATTGTATTGAGGGGAGAATCACCTCCTCGTCTCATCAGTCATCAGTCAATGTTATTACTGATGCTGAGTGAGTTTTAAAGGTTGATATTTTTAAAAGTCCAAAGTTGACTATTGATGGTAATGATTCAGGGGGGTTGGGTTAAATGCAGAAGACACATGGGTTTAATGGATTCAGTTGTGCAACTGACTAAGTATCCTCTTTTCCCTTTCCCATTGATTATTTTCATCCATTGGTTTTCTCACTTCTTTCTAGACGTTGCCGTTTACTACATTTTTCCGTTCTGATTTTCAATACTCTATACTAAATGGGACTATGGGACAAAAACATAGTGTGTCTTTGCGAGAGGAAAATGTCACCCAGCATAGTATCAAAGGCACCAATATTGAGAAAATATTGCAACCTACATACAGTTGAAGTCGGAAGTTTGCATACACATAGGTTGGAGTCATTAAAACTATTTTTTCAACCACTCCACACATTGTTTCAACCACTCCACACTTGTTAACCTGTAGCTCCAAACTATAGTGTAGCTCCAAACTATAGTTTTGGCAAGTCAGTTAGGACATCTACTTTGTGCAAGACACAAGTCATTTTTCCAGCAATTGTTTACAGACAGATTATTTCACTTATAATTCGCTGTATCACATAACTAGTGGGTCAGAAGTTTACATGCACTAAGTTGACTGTGCCTTTAAACAGCTTGGAAAATTACAGATAATTATGTAATGGCTTTAGAAGCTTCTGATGGGCTAATTGACATAATTTGAGTCAATTGGAGATGTATCTGTGGATGTATTTCAAGGCCTACCTTCAAACTCAGTGCCTCTTTGCTTGACATCATGGGAAAATCAAAAGAAATCAGCTAAGACCTCAGTAAAACAATTGTAGACCTCCACATGTCTGGTTCATCCTTGGGAGCAATTTCCAAATGCCTGTAGGTACCACGTTCATCTGTACAAACAATAGTATGCAAGTATAAATATTGTGGGAAGGTTGTGGAATGCTACCTGAAACGTTTGACCCAAGTCAAACAATTTAATGCTACCAGATACTAATTGAGTGTATGTAAACTTCTGACCCACTTGGAATGTGATGAAAGAAATAAAAGTTGAAATAGATCATTCTCTCTCCTATTATTCTGACATTTCACATTCTTACTGTAAAATAAAGTGGTGATCCTAACTGACCTAAGACAGGGAATGTTTACTCTGATTAACCGTCAGGAATTGTTAAAAACTGAATTTAAATGTAGTTGGCTAAGGTGTATGTAAACTTCCGACTTCAACTGTATATATGGTTTACCTGGATCCATCTGAGCACAGCTCTAGGGTTCATTTTACTACTGAATTTAAAGCAGTTGGCACGATAAGAGGTCAGCACAGCTCTAGGGTTCATTTTACTACTGAATTTAAAGCAGTTGGCACGATAAGAGGTCAGCACAGCTGCCATGCTAGGACTGCATTTCCTTTTCCCATGATCTCAAATCAAATCTACCTTTTACTCTCCCTCTTTTTCTCCCACCACACCCCCCCCCCCTAGACCCGACTGCCTGTTCCCTCTACCCATGTCTCTCTCTTCCACCCATCTATCGCCCACGCCTCTCTCTCCCAACCCCTCTCTCTCCCAACCCCTCTCTCTCCCAACCCCTCTCTCTTCCACCCATCTATCGTCCACGCCTCTCTCTCCCAACCCCTCTCTCTCCCAACCCCTCTCTCTCCCAACCCCTCTCTCTTCCACCCCTCTCTCTCCCAACCCCTCTCTCTCCCAACCCCTCTCTCTCCCAACCCCTCTCTCTTCCACCCATCTATCGCCCACCCCTCTCTCTCCCAACCCCACTCTCTCCCAACCCCTCTCTCTTCCACCCATCTATCGCCCACCCCTCTCTCTCCCAACCCCACTCTCTCCCAACCCCTCTCTCTTCCACCCATCTATCGCCCACCCCTCTCTCTCCCAACCCCTCTCTCTCCCAACCCCTCCCTCTCCTGTTAGGGAAGATTCAGAATTTGTTGGTAACATATGTAAGATGTTTTATATTTATCAAATGTGTGTAAGTTAATTCTCATCAGAATGGTATTTTGATAATACTGTGGGCAGGGTTGCAGTATCTGTTCTATGTCAAGACTAAGTTGCATGGCCGCTGAGAGGGGAGAGGTCAAAGTGTCATCATGTGTAAACATATCTTTCACTCTCTACCTTTCCCATAGTGGGGAAAGGAAGGTTGCAGTGTCTGGAATCATTCTATGCTCCCTCTTATGTTGTTTCTATCTTAACCTATAGCCTCACCCTCCTCTCCGTGAGTTTGTCCAGGAGTTTGTATTTAGAGTGGGTTGTATCTAAATGACAATTTGATATATGCCTGTTGTAATGGAGGATTGGTTTATGGTTTGGGAAAGGAGACAAAGCTGAACGATGAGTTATGTCTATGCTGTCTGACTATGTGGGTCTTTGCTATTAAAGGAACTCAGTTGCATTGTAAGGGGGCTCTCAGAGAATTCACTGAGAGACACTGAATTTATCTGAGAGTCACAGGGTTGTGATAGAGCTCATATAATTAAAGATGGACTTTTATAACTAACTCTGACTTGTGTGTGTGGTTTGCTCCCATGATTAGGTAAATAGAGGAAATTTCCACGACACTCCCAACCCCTCTCCCTTTTTTCCTCCCTCCTCTCTTACCCTCCATCTGACAGCGCAGCTTCTCGAAGGCCTCCGCAGTGACATTGTCGCCGGTTCCCCAGGCCTCCTCGTCCTCCGGTAGCTCCAGCTCCTCCTCCTCTCCGGTGGGCAGAGTGTCCGGGCTGGGTCTGTCTGACAGACAGCTCTCTGAGGAACACTCATCATCTCCACCTATATATTGTGTTGGAAGAAAAAAAATATGCAGAAGACTGTAGCTGTCTTATGTAACTGTGGCTGTAGCTTATGGAGAATAAAGTTGCAGTGTATTCTATTCTGTTGTCACGGTGTCCTGTGCAAGCAAACAATAAGGTATAAACTCTTCTCATACCGTGCTGCTGCTTGTACAGGTGGTGTTCTACCATGAACTGCAATTCTGTAGGGAGGGAGGGAGAATGTGAGAGAGGTAGAGAGGGAGCGGGAAAATACACAATAAAAGGTGCAGGAGTCAATGTTAATATACTGTACAGTACGCCATTATGAACTGATGAAATCTTCACCGTCTTGCTGTAACATAGCCTTCTTCAGCGTGTCCATTAGAGTTGAAGCTGCTTGTAATGTAATGGAAGTGACTTAGCCCATATTATTGTGTGGGCGATGAATGTGTTGATTATTCCTTTAGAGGTTCAACTTGGTGTCATGATAGGGGCTGTACCAAATGTTTGATATATTTAATAGTAATTGATTATGCTCATGTTGTATTAATAGAAGGGGAGGGGTTATAAGACCCCTCCCTCCTTACATTTATAGGGTCCTAGACTACAGATTAACAATATATATACATTATGAGGTTTAATATTGTTTCACAGTACTTTTCTAGGCTCTCTGCCTCTTATGAAGAAACAGTCTGAGCAATGTGTGACTGTGAAGACAGAACTCTGCAGGGGAGTGTAAGAGATAGGAGACTAGTTAGACGTTAGACAACTTGGACATTTACTGCTAAGCTTTTAGATAGCTATATAAACAAGAGTTTTAGTGTTGAGTTGGCATGGTTTTGGTCTCAGGAGTAGAAGATAATGATGTAGGCAGTGACATAACTAGGGCTGGACTTTGGGTTTAATAAAATAACTCGGGACCTTTCTTTGATGCAGAACTTACTCTGAAACATGCGTCATGTTCCTGTTGTCAACTTCTGTCTGCAATTGCATTAAGAAAGGTTTTTGAACAATTTAATTAAAGATATTGTCATAATGCTAATTTCACCGATGAGCCAATGATTGACAAGGACCAAGGAAACGAACCCCAACAAAACCTACAGTGTATTTACACCCCTTGACTTATTCCACACTTTGTTGTGTTACAGCCTGAATTCAAAATTGATTAAATAGTTTTTCTTCTCACCCATCTACACAAAATACCCCATAATGACAAAGTGAAAACATGTTTTCTTTTTTTAGCACATTTATTGAAAATTAAATACAAAAACATCTCATTCACATAAGTATTCAATCAATAGTTTGTAGAAGCACCTTTGGCAGCGATTACAGCAGTTTTTCTGGGTAAATTTATAAAAGAATTCCACATCTGGATTGTGCATCATTTCCCATTATTCTTTATTCTTTTGGTGGTTGATCATTGCTAGACAACCATTTTCAGGTCTTGCCATAGATTGTCTCGTAGATTTATGTCAAAACTGTAACTAGGCCACTCAGGACATTCACTGTCTTCTTGGTAAGCAACTCCAGTGTATATTTGGCCTTGTGTTTTAGGTTATTGTCCTGCTGAAAGGTGAATTCATCTCCCAGTGTCTGATGGAAAGCAGACTGAACAAGGTTTTACTCTAGGATTTTGCCTGTGTTCAGCTCCATTTTATTTATTTTTATTCTGAAAACCTTCCCAGTCCTTAACATTTACAAGCATACCCTTAACATGATGCAGCCACAACCATGCTTGGAAATATGAAGAGTGGTTCTCAGTGATGTGTTCTGTTGGATTTTCCCCAAACATAACACTTTGTATTCAGGACATAAAGTGAATTTCTTTGCAACATTTTTTCAGTTTTATTTCAGTGCCTTATTGCAAACAGGATGCATGTTTTGGAATGTCTTTATTCTGTACAGGCTTCCTTGTTTTCATTCATTTAGGTTAATATTGCTCAGTTTTGTCCTATCCTAGCCATTAAAAGTGTTACAAAAAGTACAAAGTGTTTGTTATGTGTTAAACCTCTGTTAAAATACGCTTAAAATTATTAAAAGACAAGAAAGCGATTGTGATTGTGTTGAATTTTGTTTGGGAAATAAAGATGGACATGGTTTGAAAAAGGTAGTGGTGATTTGAAACCGCTCAGGGATTTCACCATGGGGCCAATGGTGACTTTAAAACAAGTACAGAGTTTAATTAGGGATAGGTGTCTCGCTAGTGGGACAAATTCCGGTGACACTGGAGGGTGTGCAATTCAAATAAATAATCATAACAATTATGGATATTATACCTTTAGGTACATATAAGTGTGTTATATTCACAAATAACGATTAAATATTAACTTACTTTTTGAAACTCTTCCTCTGATTTGTCATCCAAAGGGTCCCAGCTATACCATGTAGTGTCGTTTTGTTAGATAAAATCCTTCTTTATATCCCAAAAAGTCTGTTTAGTTGGCACCATTGATTTGAGTAATCCACTCGTTCAACATGCAGAGAAAGGAATCTGAAAATCTACCCCTAAACTTTGTCAAAATACGTTTTTATTCACTCCTCAGATACCCTAAAATGTAATCAAGCTATAATATTTCTTACGGAAAGAAGTATGTTCAATAGGAAACCGATTTTAGCAGGTGCACACTGTCTTCATGGCGCGCCCAAACATGAATTTCCAAGACTCTGTCCCTGTACTAAAACTGATATTTCTTATTTGTTTTTTTATAGTTACAAGCCTGAAATCTTGAACATAGACTGCTGACACCCTGTGGAAGCCATGGGAATTGCATCCAGGGAGCTAATTTTCAATATGACCTTTTACTTGCCTTTCTAAGAGGAAGGTCGCTTAAAAACAAAAATTCTTTCCTACCATATTTATTGTGTTATATTCTCCTACATTAGCTTAACATTTCTACAAACTTCAAAGTGTTTTCTGTCCAATTGTACCAATTATATGCATATCCTGGCTTCAGGGCCTGATCAACAGGCAGTTTACTTTGGGCACGTCATTCAGGCAGAAATTGAGATTTTTAACATAGAGCAGGCCCTGTCGTTACCTCATTTCCAAGAGATAATGCCTTACATTATGCCTGGGAAGAAAACACTTGTCAGGTGTAATGCAAAAAATGTACAATTTGCTCAAATTCCCATTGGCTCAACTTACCCAAAGGTCATTGGCTAAACTTACCCCAAGGCAAACATTTAGACTATATTAGCTGACACAGCTACAAGGATGCACTTTAATATTGAAGCTTAGAGAGACCGCAGCTGATGTATAGACCAATCTTAAAATGATCTACTTTGGTTTAGATACATGAAACCTCTAACACAAAAAAAGACACCCTGGTTCGAATCCAGGCTGTATCACAACCAGCCATGATTCGGAGTCCCATAGGGCGGCGCACAATTGACCAAGCGTCTTTCGGGTTTGGCCGGTGTAGGCCGTCATTATAAATGAGAATTTGTTCTTAACTGACTTGCCTAAATAAAGGTTACATTTAAATGTTAAAACATTTTATTTGACTTGGTGAAAATCTGTTTTTTGGACCTAACTTGTTTTTTTTACTTCACAGATTACACAAACTTATGACCTCTTCCTAAATATTTGGTCAAATTATTAATTTTGTGCATGGTTTCCTAGAAACAAGGGTGGCTCAACTTAGCCCACTCTTTTATTTGTTCTGTTTAGGAAGTGAAGAGAGTGCAAACCGAGGACACATTCAGAACTTTGGGCTGACTGACATATTATTAAACTGAAGAAAGTCACACTGCAATAACCCCATGTTGATTAAATAAATAAGAGCCCATCTTAAATGACTATGTTGATGCTTATGTGTTACCTTCTCTACAATTCGTAAGCTACATGA
The DNA here is from genome assembly GCF_057628025.1 of Oncorhynchus mykiss. Lineage (NCBI taxonomy): Eukaryota > Metazoa > Chordata > Actinopteri > Salmoniformes > Salmonidae > Oncorhynchus > Oncorhynchus mykiss. Next base: position 74,993,398 of record NC_143028.1, read on the forward strand.
CCTCACCTTTCATGGTGGGCGTGCCTCTTGCTCCCTTCCTCCTCTGCCTGGGAGAGTTCAACAGGGCTGCCTGCAACAACATGTCAACATTAATAAGGTAAGCCGGGCCAGAAGATCTTCATTTGTCCATGGGTTGTCGTTACTAATGATTTCTCTATAGATGCATTCCATATGAAGTACACAGTTGATTACCTTGTATAACTGGTTAGGAAGACGGTCTTCATCTATTTCTGTAGGAGGGACAATAAAATATGGGTTGTGAATTAAACTGTAACATAAACAAATCCGATGAACTGTGTAGGGTGGCTGGAAGCCTAGTTGTTAAGAGCTTTGGGCCAGTAACCGAAAAGATGCTGATTCGATTCCCGAGACAACTAGGTGCAAAAGTAATTTGATGTGCACTTAACCCTAATTCCTTCTGTTAATCACTCTGTAACAGTGTCTGCCAAATGCCTAAAATAAAATGTAAAATGATGAACACACACATAGACTTGGCAGGACAGTATAGTCCTATAGTTCTGCCAGTCTACAGCTGTGTTCCAGTATATAGTCCTATAGTTCTGCCAGTCTACAGCTGTGTTCCAGTATATAGTCCTATAGTTCTGCCAGTCTACAGCTGTGTTTCAGTATATAGTCCTATAGTTCTGCCAGTCTACAGCTGTGTTTCAGTATATAGTCCTATAGTTCTGCCAGTTTACAGCTGTGTTCCAGTATATAGTCCTATAGTTCTGCCAGTCTACAGCTGTGTTCCAGTATATAGTCCTATAGTTCTGCCAGTCTACAGCTGTGTTCCAGTATATAGTCCTATAGTTCTGCCAGTTTACAGCTGTGTTCCAGTATATAGTCCTATAGTTCTGCCAGTCTACAGCTGTGTTCCAGTATATAGTCCTATAGTTCTGCCAGTCTACAGCTGTGTTTCAGTATATAGTCCTATAGTTCTGCCAGTCTACAGCTGTGTTTCAGTATATAGTCCTATAGTTCTGCCAGTCTACAGCTGTGTTCCAGTATATAGTCCTATAGTTCTGCCAGTCTACAGCTGTGTTCCAGTATATAGTCCTATAGTTCTGCCAGACTCCAGAGGGACTCGACAATGTATGGTGACTAAGGTGACCTTGTGTCAGTCTGTGTGTGTGTGTGTGTGTGTGTGTGTGTGTGTGTGTGTGTGTGTGTGTGTGTGTGTGTGTGTGTGTGTGTGTGTGTGTGTGTAAACATGTATGTTGTGTGTGTGTGTCTGTGTGTGACCTTGTGCCAGTCAGTCCAGATGGTCTAATGACCCCCTCAGACCTCTGCCTGACGTCAGCAGGACAAGTGGCACTGGATAGTCACAATGCTGACATTACTACAACCACAACCACAGGACTGATCCTAGATTCACAATAACAACCACACACACACACACAACATACATGTTTATACACACGCACACACACACACACAGTCTTTTTCTAGGACACCACCACCTTGTTGCCTAGCAACCTAAACATCCCCAGACACCAGTACAGTTCAGTGTGTCTGTGTGTCTATGGGTGTGTCCATGCGACCTCCATGCATGTGTGTGTACACTTGAGCATGTTTGTGTCTGTTTGTCTGAGTGTGTGTGTGTGTGTGTGTGTGTGTGTGTGTTTGTCTGAGTATGTGTGTGTGTGTGTGTGTGTGTGTGTGTGTGTGTGTGTGTGTGTGTGTGTGTGTGTGTTTGTCTGTGTGTGTGTGTGTGTGTGTGTGTGTGTGTGTGTGTCTGTGTGTGTTTGTCTGAGTGTGTGTCTGCATATGAAATGTGAACAGCTCTTCAACATGCCTGTGATGTGTCTGCATCTGTTTCAACACTCCTCTCTGCATCACATAACAATTCAGCACGTTTTAATATCGACATCAACTGAATAAAAAAATACAAAATGAACGACTTCTCATAAAAACACACCAAGAAAGCCCCTTTTCATTTTTAACAACGTGTGTTTGTGATGATGCATCAAACATCCATATTTTTAGCAAGTCCCAAGTGTCTGGCCATCAAGATTTTTGTTTCAAAACCATTAAAATAAGTAGGGCAGACCTGCAGTGTTCTCTCTCTCTCTGTCTCTCTCTGTCTATCTCCCTCTCTCTCTGTCTATCTCTCTCTCTCTGTCTCTCTCTCTCTCTCTGTCTATCTCTGTCTCTCTCTCTGTCTATCTCTCTCTCTGTCTCTCTCTCTCTCTCTGTCTCTCTCTCTCTCTCTCTCTCTCTCTCTATCTATGTGTCTCTCTCTCTCTCTCTCTTTCTCTCTCTTTCTTTCTCTCTGTCTGTCTCTCTCTCTCTCTTTCTCTCTCTTTCTCTCTCTCTCTCTCACCCTCTGAGTGAGAGAGAGAGAAAGGGTTACAGCTCAGTGTGTGAATTGGAATAAACTGAGGGGTCTTCTCCAAACTGACTAGGAGTTAATCTCAAATGGAATCCTACTCTAAAGAGCCTATGTGGTCTATGCCCAAAAGTAATGCAGGATATAGGGCTATAGGTCAAAAATAGTAGACTACATTGTAGATTATAGGGTGTTATCTTTATTATTATATATTATAGGGTGTTATCTTTATTATTATATATTATAGGGTGTTATCTTTATTATTATAGCCTATAGGGTGTTATCTTTATTATTATAGCCTATAGGGTGTTATCTTTATTATTATAGCCTATAGGGTATTATCTTTATTATTATAGCCTATAGGGTATTATCTTTATTATTATAGCCTATAGGGTGTTATCTGTATTATTATAGCCTATAGGGTGTTATCTGTATTATTATAGCCTATAGGGTGTTATCTTTATTATTATAGCCTATAGGGTGTTATCTGTATTATTATAGCCTATAGGGTGTTATCTTTATTATTATAGCCTATAGGGTGTTATCTTTATTATTATAGCCTATAGGGTGTTATCTTTATTATTATAGCCTATAGGGTGTTATCTTTATTATTATAGCCTATAGGGTGTTATCTGTATTATTATAGCCTATAGGGTATTATCTTTATTATTATAGCCTATAGGGTGTTATCTTTATTATTATAGCCTATAGGGTATTATCTTTATTATTATAGCCTATAGGGTGTTATCTGTATTATTATAGCCTATAGGGTGTTATCTTTATTATTATAGCCTATAGGGTGTTATCTTTATTATTATAGCCTATAGGGTGTTATCTTTATTATTATATATTATAGGGTATTATCTTTATTATTATAGCCTATAGGGTATTATCTTTATTATTATAGCCTATAGGGTATTATCTTTATTATTATAGCCTATAGGGTGTTATCTGTATTATTATAGCCTATAGGGTGTTATCTGTATTATTATAGATAATCATCTGTTATCTTTATTATTATAGCCTATAGTGTGTTATCTGTATTAGTATAGCCTATAGGGTGTTATCTTTATTATTATAGCCTATAGGGTATTATCTTTATTATTATAGCCTATAGGGTGTTATCTGTATTATTATAGCCTATAGGGTGTTGTCTTTATTATTATAGATAATCATCTGTTATCTTTATTATTATTGTCACGCCCTGACCTTAGAGAGCCTTTTTATGTCTCTATTTGGTTTGGTCAGGGTGTGATATGGGGTGGGCATTCTATGTTTTGTTTTCTATGATTTTGTGTTTCTATGTTTTGGCCGGGTATGGTTCTCAATCAGGGACAGCTGTCTATCGTTGTCTCTGATTGGGAACCATACTTAGGTAGCCCTTTTTCCCTCCTTTCGTTGTGGGAAGTTGTCTTTGTTTGTGGCACTATAGCCCTTAAGCTTCATGGTCGTTTTGTATGGTTTATTGTTTTGTTGGCGTAATTTTAAATAAAATAAAAATTTACCCTCACCATGCTGCGCTTTGGTCCAGTTCTTTCGACGGCCGTGACAATTATAGCCTATAAGTATTATCTTTCTTACTATAGCCTATAGGATGTCATCTTTATTCATGTATAGGGTGTACTCTCTCTCTCTCTCTCTCTCGACAGGCATCCAGCTACAGCTCACTCTGATACAGATATCAGTGGAGTGTGTGTGTGTGTGTGTGTGTGTGTGTGTGTGTGTGAAATAATGAAATACTTACACATAATATAGTTTGTATCAGTAAGACAGTCAACATTACCATTATGTCACTCCAAAGATCTAATAGATGGGAAAACAGAGGGGAGTGGGGAATTGCTGATAAAAAGGACCATTATTTGTATGTGTGTGTAGTACGGAACTGTTATTTTTCTTCAGGGAGAATATCAGAGACTCAGTTAATCTCCTGTGAATCTCTTGTTGAGAGAAAGATCCCTAAGATCAAAGACAGAAAAGAGAGTTTATATGTAGTCTATAAATACCTATCACAATGACTTAGCAACATTACCTATACCACACACACACACACACACACACACACACACACACACACACACACACACACACACACACACACACACACACACACACACACCAGGGAGGAGAGAGAGAGAGAGAGAGAGAGAGAGAGAGAGAGAGATTTTGTGAGTGAGTATTGTTTACTGTTAAAAAAGTATTGAAATTTAGAGATGGAGAGAGAGAGGTGTCCCACTCTCTTATGACACCGGGGAGAAGAGAGAGACAAAGACAGAGACAGACAGAGAGAGTTGGAGAGAGAGAGAGACAGAGAGAGGAGAGGTATCCCACAAGGAAGGAGAGAGAGAGGAGAGGAAACGAGAGATGGTATCCCACAGAGAGAAGAGAGAGAGACGTTTAGTTCCAAATATCAGGAAGGACAGGAGCCATATAAGGATAAGGGGGTTAGTTCCGATGGTAAGGAAGGACAGAAGGACAGATGGACAAGAGCCAGATGGGGTTAGGGAACCTAGATCCAGTAGTCATGAATGATAGAAAGCACCAAGTGGGAGCACGGACATACTACATTATTGATATAGAAATGACATGCTGTATATACCGTAAGTATGACACAGATCTAACCATGGCAACCTGGACATCGTATGTCACTATGTAGGAGTAAAAAGGTAGGAAGGTTGTAATATAAAGGAAGGAGGGTAGGGTAGGGGAGGTATAATATAAAGGGAGGAGGGTAGGGGAGGTATAATATAAAGGTAGGAGGGTAGGGGAGGTATAATATAAAGGGAGGAGGGTAGGGGAGGTATAATATAAAGGTAGGAGGGTAGGGGAGGTATAATATAAAGGGAGGAGGGTAGGGGAGGTATAATATAAAGGTAGGAGGGTAGGGTAGGGGAGGTATAATATAAAGGGAGGAGGGTAGGGGAGGTATAATATAAAGGAAGGAGGGTAGGGGAGGTATAATATAAAGGGAGGAGGGTAGGGGAGGTATAATATAAAGGAAGGAGGGTAGGGGAGGTATAATATAAAGGTAGGAGGGTAGGGGAGGTATAATATAAAGGTAGGAGGGTAGGGGAGGTATAATATAAAGGTAGGAGGGTAGGGGAGGTACAATATAAAGGTAGGAGGATAGGGTAGGGGAGGTATAATATAAAGGGAGGAGGGTAGGGGAGGTATAATATAAAGGGAGGAGGGTAGGGGAGGTATAATATAAAGGTAGGAGGGTAGGGGAGGTATAATATAAAGGTAGGAGGGTAGGTGAGGTATAATATAAAGGTAGGAGGGTAGGTGAGGTATAATATAAAGGAAGGAGGGTAGGGGAGGTATGATATAAAGGTAGGAGGGTAGGGGAGGTATAATATAAAGGTAGGAGGGTAGGTGAGGTATAATATAAAGGTAGGAGGGTAGGTGAGGTATAATATAAAGGTAGGAGGGTAGGTGAGGTATAATATAAAGGTAGGAGGGTAGGGGAGGTATAATATAAAGGAAGGAGGGTAGGGGAGGTATAATATAAAGGTAGGAGGGGAGGGGAGGTATAATATAAAGGGAGGAGGGTAGGGGAGGTATAATATAAAGGGAGGAGGGTAGGGGAGGTATAATATAAAGGTAGGAGGGTAGGGGAGGTATAATATAAAGGAAGGAGGGTAGGGGAGGTATGATATAAAGTTAGGAGGGTAGGGTAGGTATGATATAAAGGTAGGAGGGTAGGGGAGGTATAATATAAAGGAAGGAGGGTAGGGGAGGTATGATATAAAGTTAGGAGGGTAGGGTAGGGGAGGTATAATATAAAGGTAGGATGGTAGGGGAGGTATAATATAAAGGTAGGAGGGTAGGGGAGGTATAATATAAAGGGAGGAGGGTAGGGGAGGTATAATATAAAGGGAGGAGGGTAGGGGAGGTATAATATAAAGGAAGGAGGGTAAGGGAGGTATAATATAAAGGGAGGAGGGTAGGGGAGGTATAATATAAAGGTAGGAGGGTAGGGGAGGTATAATATAAAGGAAGGAGGGTAAGGGAGGTATAATATAAAGGTAGGAGGGTAGGGGAGGTATAATATAAAGGGAGGAGGGTAGGGGAGGTATAATATAAAGGTAGGAGGGTAGGGTAGGGGAGGTATAATATAAAGGTAGGAGGGTAGGGTAGGGGAGGTATAATATAAAGGGGGGAGGGTAGGGGAGGTATAATATAAAGGAAGGAGGGTAAGGGAGGTATAATATAAAGGTAGGAGGGTAGGGGAGGTATAATATAAAGGGAGGAGGGTAGGGGAGGTATAATATAAAGGTAGGAGGGTAGGGGAGGTATAACATAAAGGTAGGAGGGTAAGGGAGGTATAATATAAAGGGAGGAGGGTAGGGGAGGTATAATATAAAGGTAGGAGGGTAGGGGAGGTATAATATAAAGGGAGGAGGGTAGGGGAGGTATAATATAAAGGGAGGAGGGTAGGGGAGGTATAATATAAAGGTAGGAGGGTAGGGGAGGTATAATATAAAGGGAGGAGGGTAGGGGAGGTATAATATAAAGGTAGGAGGGTAGGGGAGGTATAATATAAAGGTAGGATGGTAGGGGAGGTATAATATAAAGGGAGGAGGGTAGGGGAGGTATAATATAAAGGGAGGAGGGTAGGGGAGGTATAATATAAAGGAAGGAGGGTAGGTGAGGTATAATATAAAGGAAGGAGGGTAGGGGAGGTATAATATAAAGGGAGGAGGGTAGGGGAGGTATAATATAAAGGGAGGAGGTTAGGGGAGGTATAATATGAAGGTAGGAGGGTAGGGGAGGTATAATATAAAGGGAGGAGGGTAGGGGAGGTATAATATAAAGGGAGGAGGGTAGGGTAGGGGAGGTATAATATAAAGGTAGGAGGGTAGGGGAGGTATAATATAAAGGTAGGAGGGTAGGGGAGGTATAATATAAAGGGAGGAGGGTAGGGGAGGTATAATATGAAGGTAGGAGGGTAGGGGAGGTATAATATAAAGGGAGGAGGGTAGGGGAGGTATAATATAAAGGAAGGAGGGTAGGGGAGGTATAATATAAAGGTAGGAGGGTAGGGTAGGGGAGGTATAATATAAAGGGAGGAGGGTAGGGGAGGTATAATATAAAGGGAGGAGGGTAGGGTAGGTATAATATAAAGGAAGGAGGGTAGGGGAGGTATAATATAAAGGTAGGAGGGTAGGGGAGGTATAATATAAAGGTAGGAGGGTAGGGGAGGTATAATATAAAGATAGGAGGGTAGGGGAGGTATAATATAAAGGGAGGAGGGTAGGGGAGGTATAATATAAAGGTAGGAGGGTAGGGGAGGTATAATATAAAGGGAGGAGGGTAGGGGAGGTATAATATAAAGGAAGGAGGGTAGGGGAGGTATAATATAAAGGTAGGAGGGTAGGGGAGGTATAATATAAAGGTAGGAGGGTAGGGGAGGTATAATATAAAGGTAGGAGGGTAGGGGAGGTATAATATAAAGGAAGGAGGGTAGGGGAGGTATAATATAAAGGGAGGAGGGTAGGGGAGGTATAATATAAAGGGAGGAGGGTAGGGGAGGTATAATATAAAGGTAGGAGTGTAGGGTAGGGGAGGTATAATATAAAGGGAGGAGGGTAGGGGAGGTATAATATAAAGGGAGGAGGGTAGGGGAGGTATAATATAAAGGAAGGAGGGTAGGGGAGGTATAATATAAAGGTAGGAGGGTAGGGGAGGTATAATATAAAGGTAGGAGGGTAGGGGAGGTATAATATAAAGGAAGGAGGGTAGGGGAGGTATAATATAAAGGAAGGAGGGTAGGGGAGGTATAATATAAAGGGAGGAGGGTAGGGGAGGTATAATATAAAGGGAGGAGGGTAGGGGAGGTATAATATAAAGGTAGGACTGTAGGGTAGGGGAGGTATAATATAAAGGGAGGAGGGTAGGGGAGGTATAATATAAAGGGAGGAGGGTAGGGGAGGTATAATATAAAGGAAGGAGGGTAGGGGAGGTATAATATAAAGGTAGGAGGGTAGGGGAGGTATAATATAAAGGTAGGAGGGTAGCGGAGGTATAATATAAAGGAAGGAGGGTAGGGGAGGTATAATATAAAGGGAGGAGGGTAGGGGAGGTATAATATAAAGGTAGGAGGGTAGGGGAGGTATAATATAAAGGTAGGAGGGTAGGGGAGGTATAATATAAAGGAAGGAGGGTAGGGGAGGTATAATATAAAGGGAGGAGGGTAGGGGAGGTATAATATAAAGGAAGGAGGGTAGGGGAGGTATAATATAAAGGGAGGAGGGTAGGGGAGGTATAATATAAAGGAAGGAGGGTAGGGGAGGTATAATATAAAGGGAGGAGGGTAGGGGAGGTATAATATAAAGGAAGGAGGGTAGGGGAGGTATAATATAAAGGTAGGAGGGTAGGGGAGGTATAATATAAAGGAAGGAGGGTAGGGGAGGTGTAATATAAAGGTAGGAGGGTAGGGGAGGTATAATATAAAGGTAGGAGGGTAGGGGAGGTATAATATAAAGGAAGGAGGGTAGGGGAGGTATAATATAAAGGTAGGAGGGTAGGGGAGATATAATATAAAGGGAGGAGGGTAGGGGAGGTATAATATAAAGGAAGGAGGGTAGGGGAGGTATAATATAAAGGTAGGAGGGTAGGGGAGGTATAATATAAAGGTAGGAGGGTAGGGGAGGTATAATATAAAGGGAGGAGGGTAGGGGAGGTATAATATAAAGGGAGGAGGGTAGGGGAGGTATAATATAACTAGATTATAATACATAATAAATTGCTTCACTGTGTGTCCGCCTCTGCATTGCTGCTCTATGGAGTTTTACGCTGAGTCCTTTTTACTTTGTGATTACTGCTAATGTTAAAGGGCTTTATAAAATACGTTTGATTGATTGATCTGCTGCCAGCGGACCATTCGACTGAAGAAGGACAGAAGACACATTTCAGTTCTACACAAAAATGGACACTAGAGTAGGCCCATGTATTAAAGTGAATAAGATGCTATTTAATTACCTGGAGAAGACTGGTCACTGGAAGCCACCAGAGTAGCAGGGGTGGGCCGACGTCTTCTGATCTGGAGAGAAACAGACAGAACTGACATCAGTATTCAAGAAATCGAAAAAAAAGTAAATTAAGAAACCAAGAAAAACACAAGATTTTGTGGTGGTGGTGTTTGCTTAGAGATAGAATTCAGATGTGTGGTGGGGTTAAAAAAAAAAAAAAAAAAAAGAGTCCAACAACAGTATTGCACCCACACAAACAGCTGACCTCATCTTCAACTCCCTCAGTTGCACAGACACACACACTTACACACACACCAGCAGTTCTGAGCTGTAGCTGACAGCCTTGCTGAGTAAGGACGAAAGACAAGTGAGGTCCAATCCTACTGTTGTTTCTAAATGCTGAAATCTGCAATTACAAAACAGTCTAGTTGGCTTTCTGTTTACAGTATCCCACACACTGTTATTTATGTGTATATTGTACTGGAGTGACTAAAACAGTGAGCACCATAATGATCATTTTAGAGGCAGAGTTAGGAGAGTGTCACACCCTGACCATGTTTTGCTTTGTATGTTGCTATGTTTTGGTTTGTCAGGGTGTGAGCTGAGTGGGCATTCTATGTTACATGTCTAGTTTGTCTAGTTCTATGTTTGGCCTGATATGGTTCTCAATCAGAGGCAGGTGTTTGTCATTGTCTCTGATTGGGAACCATATTTAGGTAGCCTGTTTGGTGTTGGGTTTTGTGGGTGATTGTCCTTAGTGTCCTGATGTCCTTGTTCTGTGTTGGTTTACACAAGTATAGGCTGTTTCGGTTTTCGTTCCGTTTATTGTTTTGGCAGTGTTTGTGTTTAGTGTGTTGCTTCATTAAACATGAATCGTAATCTACACGCCGCATTTTGGTCCGACTCTCCTTCACAACAAGAGAACCGTGACAGAGAGCTTCTTCACCTGCTGTTTATCACTATTTTTCTCTGATTTAAGTATAGCCTATATGTAAGGAAGACAAGATGGAATTCATAGAACAACACAGTAGCAAAACTCCTAACCCAACCTCGGTTGGCATGCGAAACAGTCTACACGCAGAAACATGAAACGGAGGCTGAGTTCACACAGGCAGCCCAATCCTGATGTTTTTATTGGCGAAAGAGCTGATCCGATTGGGTCAAAAGACCAATTAGTGGGAAAAGATCATAATTGGGGCAGCCTGTGTAAACACAGCCTCTGAAAACCTTTGAAATGCACATGTTACTACTGAAGAAAATGCTTACCTAATGAGAGTCTTGCTCTGCTTTCTTAGTTAACGATAAGGGTTTATTTAATAGGGACTCATTATGGGAGTCAATGTCATCTCCTTGATGACGTACTGCTCACTAGTCAATGTTATCTCCTTGATGACACACTGTTGCTCACTAGCCAATGTTATCTCCTTTGTAATACACTGCTCATTAGTCAATGTTACCTCCTTGATGACAGACTGTTGCTCACTAGCCAATGTTATCTCCTTCATAATACACTGCTCATTAGTCAATGTTATCACCTTGAATGACACACTGCTCATTAGTCAACGTTATGTAATTGAATGACACACTCATGCTCACTAGTCAATGTTATCTCTTTGATGACGCACTGCTCATTAGTCAACGTTATCTCATTGAATGACACACTGCTCATTAGTCAACGTTATCTCTTTGAATGACACACTGCTCATTAGTCAACGTTATCTCCTTGAATGACACTGCTCATTAGTCAATGTTATCTCCTTGAATGACACTGCTCATTAGTCAATGTTATCTCCTTTAATGACACACTGCTCATTAGTCAATGTTATCTCTTTGATGATGCACTGCTCATTAGTCAACGTTATCTCCTTGAATGACACACTGCTCATTAGTCAACGTTATCTCCTTTAATGACACACTGCTCATTAGTCAATGTTATCTCTTTGATGATGCACTGCTCATTAGTCAATGTTATCTCCTTGAATGACACACTCCTGCTCAGTAGTCAATGTTTGTTTTTGCACCAAAGAAAACAAGTGATAAACAACAACACATTTAAACGATGTGCAGGTGTGGTTGGAAGCCCAAGGGCTGAAATGAAAACCACACCACAAACAAGGTTTGTAACAAAACTTACTATTTAAAAATATATAAATTAATTGATCAGTAAAAATGGTTTGTTTAAATGTGTGTGCACATGTGTGCATGTGAATGTGTGAGAGAGAGTGAGGCTATATGGAGGAGATTACTGAGTAGTTTGGTTCATCAGACTGACCTCCAGTTTTCTCTTGACGTTATTGAGGGAGATACCTCAACATTATCTCCTTGATGACACACTGCTAATTGGGTATGCAGACCGAAAGAGGATTCATTCCCATTCTCACACAGCCAGAGAAAGACTGTGTATAAGAAGCAACATTTGTCTTTCTTTTGGTCTATATTTCACACCAGAGACTATGAAAGCATATTTGGGTCCTTGAAAAGTGCAGTATTAAACCCATGTCTTATTATTGCTGTTAGAAGTGTCCCACTGGGGCCCACTCGGGCCACACTGGTTGATTGTGTGGTCAGTGTTGTTTTCACTTTTACAGGAACATTGCTCACCTCATATCCTGTCTTTCGAGGATATTAAAAAGGTTTCTTTCTTTTGTTTGCTTGTGTCAATACCTTTTCATGTTCACCCACCTCGTAGCTGAAGAGCCACTCCAGTACCGCTCTCCTCAGGTTTCCCTCCAGCCCTCCAACCCTCCCCCTATTCCTACTCATTTTATTTATATTTATCCAGCATGTGTGTGTGTGTGTGTGTGTGTGTGTGTGTGTGTGTGTTTGTGTGTGTGTGTGTGTGTGTGTGTGTTTATAGCGTGTGCACTGTGTGATTATATTTACCTGTGTGTGCGTGTTCCCTTGCATTTGTGTTTGCGTGTGTGTGTGTGTGTGTGTGTGTGTGTGTGTGTGTACCATATCTTATGCTACACACACACATTATTTCATACTTACTATACCATACCGCGATACCTTACCATATCTTACCATACCCTACCATACCATACCTCAATACCATACCATATCTTACCATACCCTACCATACCTCAATACCACAACATACCTCAATACCATAACATATCTTACCATACCCTACCATACCATACCTCAATACCATACCATATCTTACCATACCCTACCATACCATACCTCAATACCATACCATGTCTTACCGTACCATACCATACCTCAATACCATACCATATCTTACCATACCATACCTCAATACCACACCATATCTTACCATACCCTACCATACCATACCGCAATACCATACCATATCTTACCATACCCTACCATACCATACCATACCATACCTCAATACCAATACCTATCTTACCATGCTATACCTCATTATCATACCATACCATACCATATCTTACCATACCTTACCATACCATACCTCAATACCAATACCATATCTTACCATACCATACCTCAACACCATACCATATCTTATCATACTATACCTCAACACCATACCATATCTTACCATACCTCAATACCATACCATATCTTACCATACAATACCTCAGTCACCAGTATACTTTTATTTACAAAGCCATTTGGGGTTAACTACCATTTTATTTGAGATTTGAAATCTCTTTTTCAAAAGCGTCCTGGCCAAGATAGGCAGCACCAAGTCATTACACAATTACAGACAGACAACATGAAAAACTACAAGTAATCTAGTAAAAACCATAGAATTCACAGGAGTATAAAACACAATTATAAAACAGAAAATTAAAATCATAGAATTCACAGGAGTATAAAACACAATTATAAAACAGCAAATTAAAACCATAGAATTCACAGGAGTATAAAACACAATTATAAAACAGAAAATTAAAAACATAGAATTCACAGGAGTATAAAACACAATTATAAAACAGCAAATTAAAACCATAGAATTCACAGGAGTATAAAACACAATTATAAAACAGAAAATTAAAAACATAGAATTCACAGGAGTATAAAACACAATTATAGAACAGAAAATTAAAAACATAGAATTCACAGGAGTATAAAACACAATTATAAAACAGAAAATTAAAAACATAGAATTCACAAGAGTACAACAAAATGATAAAACAGCAAATTAAAAACATTGACAGGTCAGGGAATCAGTCTCAAGATCATTCATAAATGATTTATAAATACCAATCGAGGCAAGTTCTTCCAGTTTAAAAGTATTTTGTTGATGAGTACATAAAAACCCATTTACCAAATTCAAGCATTCATAAATAAAATATCCCCATAGTCTAGTAAAGGCATAAATGTAGCTGATACAAGGCTCCTCTGGCTTCAAAATAAAAACAGGTCTTATTCCTAAAATAAAATGCCAATTTCAGCTTCAATTGTTTTGTAAATTGTTGAATATGCAATTTAAAATAGAGGCCGACATCAATTAAAATTCCAAGATATTTATATGAGGTTACAGTCTCAATCTCATTGCCCTGACAGGTAATAATAGGTGAAAAGTTCAGAGGTCTATTTCTTGCTTTAGAAAACACCATTAGTTTAGTTTTGTCAGTATTGAGGATAAGCTTCAATTGACACAAGGTATGTTGAACAGTATAAAAAGCAGTTTGTAAGTTCTGGAAAGCTTTTGTAAGAGACGAGGCACAACAGTAAATAACAGTACTATCAGACAGATAGTTAGCAAACCATGTAACTGCATGTTCCGAAAGACCTACACACGACAATCTCTGCCTTAGTATAGCATGATCAACTGTATCAAAAGCCTTAGAGAGATCAATAAAAAGTGAGACAGTGCTGTTTTTTGTCAAGTGCTTCAGTGATATCATTTAAAACCTTCATGGCTGCTGTAATTGTGCTATGCTTCTTCCTGAAGCCTGATTGGTACATTGATAAAATAGAGTTAGTATATAAAAACTCTTTTAGCTGTTCACTCACAAGGGTTTCGAGTATTTTCACCAGGGGTGACAGCTTTGAGATTGGCCTATAATTATTTAAAATAGTTGAAACTACTTTTAAAAGTAGTCGGACAAAATTCTTTGGAATTTCATTACATTCGAGGATTAGATTGAACAGAAATGTAAGTGGTTCATGAAATCAGCTGCCAAATTTAAAAAGCAGGGATCCAAAAGATCAGGACCTGCAGGCTTTCTCTGATCTAAGGATTTCAGTGCTTTATGTACCACCTGCACTGATAATGGCAGAAAGCTAAAAGTTTGACCAGCTCTCACTGGTTCATCCACACGGGGTTGTACAGAGACAGAGGACACTGAATCAAAAAGCCTACCAGATGATACAAAGTGCTCATTGAAACAATTCAGCATTTCAGTTTTGTCATATATAGCAACAAAGTCCTTCAATACACATGACAGTAATTCATTAACATTACTGATACCAGACATAGACTTAATAGCCTTCCAAAACTTTCTAGGGTCATTCAGGTTATCAGTGGTAACAGACATAAAATATTCAGACTTGGCCTTCCTGAGAAGAGAAGAACACTTGTTTTGTAGCAGCCTAAAAAATAAGCCAATCAGCAACATAACATGATTGCCTTGCTTTAGCCCAGGCTAGATTACGTCCGTGAATAATACAAGACAGCTCAGAAGAAAATGGATTATCCCGCCCATTAACCCTGAACCTGTGGAATGGGGCATGTTTGTTTACTATTTGGGAAAAAACCATCATGAAAGAATTTCCAGGCAGTTTCCACATCAGGGCTAAACTCAATCTGCTCCAGTCAAAATAAAACAAATCATGAAGGAAAGTCTGCTCATTAAAACTGTTCAAATGTCTCTTACGTATAAAACGTGGGTTTGTCTTTGGAACCTTTCTAACAGCAACAACAGCACAATGGTCACTTAAATCATTACAAAAAACATAAACCGCAGAATATTTATGTGGAACATTTGTCAATATCAAATCAAACAGGGGCTATTTTGGGGGGCATTTAAGTTTTGGGCGAGTGGGTGAGTTAATCAACTAGGTAAGATTCATAGAATTACAAACATATTTAAATCATCAGACACTGGCTTTAACCAACACCAGTTGAGATCACCAATCAATGTAACGGTTTTCCTTAGGTGAAGGAGAAGCGGACCAAAATGCAGCATGGTTGTTATTCATGTTTTTTAATGAAGAAAACTATACATGAATAAACTATCAAAACAATAAATGTGAGAAAACCTAAACAGCCCTATCTGGTGACAACAAAGACAGGAACAATCACCCACAAACACACAGTGAAACCCAGGCTACCTAAGTATGATTCTCAATCAGAGACAACTAATGACACCTGCCTCTGATTGAGAACCATACTAGGCCGAAACATAGAAATACCCAAAACCTAGAAAAACAAACATAGACTGCCCACCCAACTCATGCCCTGACCATACGAAATCAATACAAAACAAAGGAAATAAAGGTCAGAACGTGACAATCAAGATCATTTCATTGTAAAGATGTTTAGACATAAGGTTCATCAGAGAAGAAAATACATCACCGAGAGCAGAGGAGGGTCTATAACAGCCAATCACAGTTATAGAGAGCAGAGGAGGGTCTATAACAGCCAATCACAGTTATAGAGAGACCCTTTGAAACCTCAAAATTCAGGTTTCTCAATATTGCAAGAAATTCTAACTGTTTACAAATAGTTTCAGACTTTGACACACTTACAGGGAATTTAGTTTTTACATATTTAGCCACACCCCCACCTTTCTTAACTCGATCAGTACGATAAACATTGTAACCACTTGTACAAATATCCTTATCAAAAACAGACTTGCTGAGCCAGGTTTCAGAAAACACAATTACATCAGCATCAGTTGATTTACCCCAATTCCTAACCCCATCCATTTTTGACAACATGCTGCGTACATTTAAATGAAAAATGCCAAAGCCCGATCTAGATTTAAAATCAGAGGGGGTTTGAAGACATTGAATATCAGGGCCAGGGTTAGGTTGCACGTAACCTGATATCAACAAAAGACCTCTGTTTAATAACCTTGCACGGCTTCTCTTTTTTAAGAGACCTACTGCAAGCGAATTCTACAAGTGAGTTTCTACACAATACAAAACAGTCATTTAAACCCATTAGACTTTGGTAGTGACACAAATTCGTACTGTTCACATCATGCCACAAGTGCATCGGCACTTGGACGAGTGGACCGAGTGAAAAAGAGCGAGTTCCTGCAGACAAAATGTCTAATGGACCGGAGAGCACATTGTCAGATGTACTCACCCAGTGGCAATGTTCGTTTTCAGTGCACAAAACAATACCACAAAAATTTTCATTTTCTCTGATAAATCTAAAAAATAAAGGCCAAGGAAGGTAAGGGGAGAGAGGGGCAGCATGTATGTATGAGTCTGAATGTGAGTGTTTGCGCGTGTGAGTAGATTGGGTGTTGAGGTCGATTGAGAGAACGGGTTGGGGATTTTTGAGCTGCCACTGACAGCCAGGCGAAGAGCAAAAAGGAGCAGCTTGGACAAGACACTCAGCAGACGAAGGAGGAACTCAGGCCAGCTAGAGATAGGGTTACTTTGGTCAACTTCAAGTAATGAAGTGCCGAGTTGATCTTTACACCAGCAAAAACAAATTAGTTTGCACTACACAACCAGGAAGTTACTCAACCATAAATAAATAGGTTATTAGTAGGTTAAAATGTACTAGTCACAGACAAACGACATGACATGCTGCCATCTTGAACACTCGTGGACCACTAAGTAGTCTACTGGAGCAAGGCTCTGGAGCAATGAACCGCCCTTGCTGTCTCTGCCTGGCCGGTTCCCCTCTCTCCACTGGGATTCTCTGCCTCTAACCCTATTACAGGGGCTGAGTCACTGGCTTACTGGTGCTCTTTCATGCCGTCCCTAGGAGGGGTGCGTCACTTGAGTGGGTTGAGTCACTGATGTGATCTCCCTGTCTGGGTTGGCGCCCCCCCCTTGGGTTGTGCGTGGCAGAGATCTTTGTGGGCTATACTCGGCCTTGTCTCAGGATGGTAAGTTGGTGGTTGAAGATATCCCTCTAGTGGTGTGGGGGCTGTGCTTTGGCAAAGTGGGTGGGGTTATATCCTTCCTGTTTGGCCCTGTCCGGGGGTATCTGTCTCATTCTCCAGTATTTATGCTTCAGTAGTTTATGTGTCGGGGGGCTAGGTTCAGTTTGTTATATCTGGAGTACTTCTCCTGTCTTATCCGGTGTCCTGTGTGAATTTAAGTATCCTCTCTCTAATTCTCTCTTTCTCTCTTTCTTTCTCTCTCTCGGAGGACCATGCCTCAGGACTACCTGGCATGATGACTCATTGCTGTCTCCAGTCCAACTGGCCGTGCTGCTGCTCCAGTTTAAACTGTTCTGCCTGCGGCTATGGAATCCTGACCTGTTCACCGGACGTGCTACCTGTCCCTGACCTATTATTTGACCATGCTGGTCATTTATGAACATTTGAACATCTTGGCCATGTTCTGTTATAATCTCCACCCGGCACAGCCAGAAGAGGACTGGCCACCCCTCATAGCCTGGTTCCTCTCTAGGTTTCTTCCTAGGTTTTGGCCTTTCTAGGGAGTTTTTCCTAGCCAACATGCTTCAACACCTGCATTGCTTGCTGTTTGGAGTTTTAGGCTGGGTTTCTGTATAGCACTTTGAGATATCAGCTGATGTACGAAGGGCTATATAAATACATTTGATTTGATTTGATCTTACCATACCATACCTCAATACCATACCATACCTCAATTCCATACCATATCTTACCATGCAATACTTCACAATATTACCATATCTTAACATACCTTACTTCAATATCATACCATATCTTACCATACCATTCCTCAATTCCATACCATACCATATCTTACCATACCATACCGCAATACCATACCATACCATACCATATCTTACCATACTATATCTCAACACCATACCATATCTTACCATACAATACCTCAATGCCATACCTTAATACCATACCATATCTTACCATACTATACGTTAATACCATACTATATCATATCATACCATAATACCATAACATATCTTGCCATACTATACCATACCATAATACCTTACCATATCTTACCCTACCATACCTTAAAGCATACCATACCATAACTTAATTCCATACCATAGTCCTGGTAACCCCAGGGGGTGCACATTTTAGTGTTTGTCCTAGCACTACACACCTGATTCAAATAACAATTCAAATAATTATTTGAGTCAGCTGTGAAGTGCTAGTGCAAAAATCTAAACGTACACCTAGGGGGGCCTCGGGACCGAGTTTGGGAAACGCTGTATTAATACCATACCAAGCCCTCGTAGCGGCTCTCATCGACACACACACACACACACACACACACACACACACACACACACACACACACACACACACCACTGCCCCCAGAGCCTTAATCATCCCGTTTTCCTTTCAGCTATTTCTCCTTCACATTCAACACTGCATAACTCACAAATTGAGAAGGAAAGAGAGAAAGCCATAGATTCTGTTATTGTTGCTTCTGTAAAAGAAGTGTCAAATATGAAGAGATTCCAGCTCTTCTGATGGATCGACCAGAGTAACAATAGAATGAATCGAACGGGCTGATTCACATGGAGCACCATACTCCTCTCTCGGATTCATACGCAATATTGCTCCCGGTATAACAAAAGACGATCCATCTATGTCCTGACGTTTTTAATCTAATGTTCCCATGTTGTATCAAATAAAATAAACGTTATTTGTCACAAGCACTGAATACAACAGGTGTAGACTTTACAGTGAAATGCTTACTTACAAGCCCTTAACCAACAACGCAGTTTTCAGAAAAATTGGTGTTAAGAAAGTACTTACAAAAATGAACTGAAGTAAAAAACCAAAAAAAGGAAGAAAAATTTTGAAAAAATAACTAATAATTAAAGAGCAACAATATTATAACAGTAGCCAGGCAATATACAGGGGGTACCGGTGCAGAGTCAACGTGTTGGGGTTAGTCGAGGTAATTGAAGCAGTATGTACATGTAGTTAAAGGTAAAGTGTCTATGCATAGATAATAAACAGAGAGAAGCAGCAGCGTAAAAATTGAGGGGGGGGGGGGGGGGGGTCAATACAAATAGACCAGGTGGCCATTTGATTAGCTGTTCAGGAGTCTTATGGCTTGAGGGTAGAAGCTGTTAAGAAGCCTTTTTGACCTAGACTTGGCACTCCGGTACCACTTGCCGCCTAGTAGCAGAGATAACAGTCTATGACTAGGGTGGCTGGAGTCTTTGGCAATTTTTAGGGCCTTGCTCTGACACCACCTGGTATAGAGGTCCTAAATGGAAGGAAGCTTGGCCCCAGTGATGTACCCTCTGTAGTGCCTTGTGGACAGAGTCCGATCAGTTGACATACCAGGCGGTGATGCAACCAGTGCTCTCGATGGTGCAGCTGTACAACTTTTGAGGATTTGAGGACCCATGCCAAATCTCCAAGTCTCCTGAGGGGGTATAGGTGTTGTCGTGCCCTCTTCACGACTGTCTTGGTGTGTTTGGACCATGATAATTTGTTGATGTGGACATCAAGGAACTTGAAGCTCTCAACCTGGTCCACTACAGCCTTGTCGATGAGAATGGGGGTGTGCCCGACCCTCCTTTTCCTGTAGTCCACGATCATCTCCTTTGTCTTGATCAAGTTGAGGGAGAGGTTGTTACCCTGGCACCATACTTCCAGGCCTCTGACCTCCTCCCTATTGGATGTCTCATTGTTGTCGGTGATCAGGCCTACCACTGTTGTGTCATCAGCTAACTTAATGATGGTGTTGGAGTCGTGCTTGAACATGCAGTCATGGGTGAACAGAGAGTACAGGGGGGGACTGAGGAAGTCCAGGATCCAGCTGCAGAGGGAGGTGTTCAGTCAGAGGGTCCTTAGCTTAGTGAGGGCACTATGGTGTTGAAAGCTGTGCTGTAGTCAATGAATAGCATTCTCACATAGGTGTTATTTTTGTCGAGGTGGGAAAGGGCATTGTGGAGTGCAATAGAGATGGCATCATCCGTGGATCTGTTGGGGCGGTATGAAAATTGGGGTAGGTCTAAGGTTTCTGGGATAATGGTGTTTATGTGAGACATGACCAGCCTTTCAAGACACTTCATGCCTACAGACATGAGTGCTACAGGTCGGTAGTCATTTAGGCAAGTTACCATGTTGTTCTTGGGCACAGGGACTATGATGGTCTGCTTAAAACATGTTGGTATTACAGGCTCGGTCAGGGACAGGTTGAAAATGTCAGTGAAGACATTTGCCAGTTGGTCAGCGCATGCTTGAAGTACATGTCCTGGTAATCTGTCTGGCGCGGCGGCCTTGTGAATGTTAACCTGTTTTAAGGTCTTACTCACATCGGCTACAAAGTGTGTGATAACACAGTTGTCCGGAGAAGTTGGTGCTCTCATGCATGCTTCGGTGTTGCTTGCCTCGAAGCGACCTTAGAAGTCATTTAGCTTGTCTGGTGGGAATGTGTCACTGGGCAGCTCGCTGCTTCCCTTTGTAGTCCGTAATAGTTTGCAAAGCCCTGCCACATCCGACGAGCATCAGAGCTGGTGTTGTAGGATTCAATCTTAATCCTGTATTGACGCTTTGCCTGTTTGATGGTTCGTTGGAGGGCATAGCGGGATTTCTTATAAGCTTCCGGGTTAGAGTCCCGCTCCTTGAAAGCGGCAACTCTACCCTTTAGCTCAGTGCAGATGTTGCCTGTAAACCATAGCTTCTGTTTGGGGTATGTACGTACGGTCACTGTGGGGACGACGTCATCGATGCATCGATGAAGCCATTGACTAATGTGGTGTACTCCTGAATGGCATCGGAAGAATCCCGGAACTTATTCCAGTCTGTGCTTGCAAAACAGTCCTGTAGCTTAGCATCTGCGTCATCTGACCACTTCCGTATTGAGCGAGTCACTGGTACTTCCTGCTTTAGTTTGTGTTTGTAAGCCGGAATCAGGAGAATAGAGATAGAGTCAAATTTGCCAAATGGAGGTAGAGGGAGAGCTTTGTACGTGCCTCTGTGTGTGGAATAAAGGTGGTCTAGAGTTTTTTTCTCCCCTGGTTGCACATGTAACATGCTGGTAGAATGAGGTAACACAGATTTAAGTTTCCCTGCATTAAAGTCACCGGCCACTAGCAGCGCTGCCTCTGAATGAGCATTTTCTTGATTGCTCATGGCCTTATACAGCTCGTTGAGTGCGGACTTAGTGCCGGCATTGGTTTGTTGTGGTAAATGGAAAGCTATGAAAATATAGATGAAAACTCTTTGGTAAACTTTGGTAAATCGTGTGGTTTACAGCTTATCATGAGATACTCTATCTCAGATGAGCAAAACCTCATGACTTCATTATTAATATTAGATTTTGTGCACCAGCTGTTATTGACAAATAGACATAGACCGCCACCCCTTGTCTTACCGGAGGCAACTATTCTCTCTTGCTGATGCATTGAAAACCCCACCAGATGTATGTTATCCATGTCGTCGTTCAGCCACGACTCTGTGTAACATAAGATATTACATCTGAGCTCATCCATTTTATTATCCAATGATTACAAGTTGGCTTATAGGACTGATTGTATAGGCGGATTACCGACATGCCGTCGGATCCTTACAAAGCACCCTGACCTACATCCCCAATATCTCTGTCTCTTCTTCATGCAAATGGGCCTCGTCCAGTGTCTGAAGTGTAAATCCTTCACGTCCGACTCATTAAAGAAAAATCTTTGTCCAATACGAGGTGAGTAATTGCTGTCCTGATATCCAGAAGCTCTTTTCGGTCATAAGAGACGGTGGCAGAAACATTGTGTACAAATAAATTACAAATAACACAAAAAAAACACACACAATAGCAGAATTGGTTAGGAGCCCGTAAAACGGCAGCCATCTCCTCCGGGGCCATTAGTGACATACAAGACAGGTATCTTACAGACAGGAGTCTTTCCACATCCATCACATAATCTATATATAGACCTGTCCTTATAACAGCAATCCTGTTCAACTTTGAACTATCAGAATTATTCATGGTCTTTTGAGCAGTGAGACATCCAATTCCCTATATAGGGCACTTCCTTTGGCCAGAGCACTATAGGCCTGTATAAGGAATATGGTTTGGTTTAGGATGCCAGCCTTAGTCTTTTTCCTGGCTCCATCTGCTTTTCTACCATGACTTATGTCTTAATTCTTCTTCTATATGATGCTTAGTGGTTTGTACAACAGAAGAGTAGCAGAGAGCTGGTTTAGTAGCAGGTACAGTATAATAAACGTACATTAGCCTATAATTAAATGTAATGCTGTTATGGATACTGTTCAAACTCATAAAAATAATTGAAGCTGAATCAGGAAGGAAGTAATTCAGAGGACAAGGGATACACCACTATAACTACTCTCCTTCCTTCTGGTGTCTGTGTAGGTCAGTGGTGGCTGGTAACCTAAAACATTGAGGAGGACAATGGATGAAATAACCTAATGGGAGGACAATGCTATTAACTTCCTTTTTTCTCAATTTCCGCCTGACTGACGTGCCCAAAGTAAACTGCCTGATGCGCAGGCCCTGTAGAAATGTTAAAATAATGTATGTATAATGTACGAGACTAGTCTCAATAGTCTCATACAATTTATTTTTTTGAGAGAGACCATGCTCTTACAATGGAAAGTATAGGAGCATTCTGAATTCTGGCTCCCAGGATGCCATTCCTATGGCTTACACAGGGCGTCAGCAGTCTATGTTTCAGGTTTCAGGCTTGTAACTTCCAAAACGAATGAGAAATATGAGTGCAGGGACAGAGTTTTGGAAATTCGTGTTTGGGTGCGAAATGAAGACATGACGCACCTGCTAAAATCGGTTTCCTTTTGAACATACTTATTTCCGTAAGAAATACTATAGTTTGATTACATTTTAGGGTATCTGAGGAGTAAATAGACATTTATTTTGACTTGTTGAAACAAAGTTAAGCGCTAGATTTTCGGATTACATTCTCTGCCCGTTGAACGAGTGTGGATTACTCAAATCGATGGCGCCAACAAAACAGACTTTTTGGGATATAAAAGAAGGATTTTATATAACAAAACGACAAAACATGTTATAGCTGGAACACTATGGATGACAAATCAGAGGAAGATTTTCAAAACGCAAGTTCATATTTAATCGCTATTTGTGAATTTTTGAGACATGTGCCAGTGGAATAATATTTTGATGTGGGGCACCGTCCTCAAACAATCGCATGGCATGCTTTGGCTGTAATGGCTACTGTAAATTGGACAGTGCAGTTATATTAACAAGACTTTAAGCTTTCAACCGATATAAGATACTTGTATGAACCTAAATGTTTAATATCCATAATTTGTATGATTATTTATTTGATTTGCGCTCCCTACAGTTTCACCGAAAGTTGTCCCACTAGCATGACGCCTAGCCCTAACTTAAGGAGAGGACAAGGCTATACAGCTACTGGCTGATACTCCACTATCACTACTGTTGTTTACCTTTATTCCTATCTGTACAGATAGGGAAAAATACATTAAACTACTATATTTTCTGTATCCTGGAATGAACAAGAATCATAATGTGCTGGGCACCAGGAAGTGCAGTTGTAATGCAATTTCAGTCATAGGAGATATAGATATATCCATTTTAGTCTAAAAGTAATAAGGTGATTATGAAATACAGTGGTGACTTCTCTCAGTATTACAGTAGCTAAGAATAGAACTGGCCCAGAGCTTGGGCTTATTTCAGTTACAGTCATCTCAGGCATGTATTGAAACAGATGTGCTTTCAGAACCTTTTTTAAATCTAGGACAGATGAGGGGTGTGACAGCCAAAACATTATCTCTGTACTGCCTCTCAGAAATGTCATCTCAGAAGCACTAGGAATTAACAGTGTTGACCCAGTGAAGGACAAATATATGTCTAGACATCAGCTTATACAAGATGTTAAATCAAACCTACCCAGATACATCATGGAGTTACATGACCTTGAAATGCCATGATTCCTCATGTTAACTAACTAGGGACAGAAGGGTTTTATTATGCACAAAGAAGCTCTTATCGAAAGGATTGAGGTTGCTCAAATTCAAGAGAAAGGGAATGTCTCAGAAATTGATACACTGTCATTCTAACACTGTGGGGAAAGAAATTAGGGAAGTAGAAATTGATACACTGTCATTCTAACACTGTGGGGAAAGAGATTAGGGAAGTGGAAATTGATACACTGTCATTCTAACACTGTGGGGAAAGAGATTAGGGAAGTGGAAATTGATACACTGTCATTCTAACACTGTGGGGAAAGAGATTAGGGAAGTAGAAATTAGAACCACATTATGATGTCATACAAGGAACTCAGCATTTGTTTTGAAACATGTAGAAGTACGTTCCAAACCAAATGCTTAGTTCCTTGAAACTGATTACAGTTGTTAGTCAGCAGCATCCCCCAGGGCCGGTTCCTCCAGGACTCTACCACCCAGGACTCCAACCCCAGGACTCCAGCCCCAGGACTCCAGTCCCAGGAATCCAACCCCCAGGACCATCCTCCAGGACTCTACCACCCAGGACTCCATCACCCAGGACTCCAGCCCCAGGACACCAACCCCCAGGACTCCATCCCCCAGGACCATCCTCCAGGACTCTACCACCCAGGACTCCAGCCCCAGGACTCCATCCCCCAGGATCATCCTCCAGGACTCCATCCCCCAGGACCGCATCTTCAAGGACTCCATCACCCAGGACTCCAGCTCCAGGAATCCAACCCCCAGGACCATCTCCCAGGTCTCCAGCCCCAGGACT
The DNA here is from genome assembly GCF_057628025.1 of Oncorhynchus mykiss. NCBI lineage: Eukaryota > Metazoa > Chordata > Actinopteri > Salmoniformes > Salmonidae > Oncorhynchus > Oncorhynchus mykiss. The sequence continues at coordinate 75,018,493 of NC_143028.1, forward strand.
TCAACCCCCAGGACTCCATCCCCCAGGGCCGCATCCTCAAGGACTCCATCACCCAGGACTCCAGCCCCAGGAATCCAACCCCCAGGACCATCCCCCAGGACTCCAACCCCCAGGACTCCAACCCCCAGGACCATCCCCTAGGACGGGGGACTGGAGTCCTCAAGGACTCCATCACCCAGGACTCCATCCCCCAGGACAATCCTCCAGGACCATCCTCCAGGACTCTACCACCCAAGGACTCCATCACCCAGGACTCCATCCCCCAGGACTCCATCCCCCAGGACTCCAACCCCCAGGACTCCAACCCCGAGGACCATCCCCTAGGACTCCAATAGCCAGGACTCCATCCCCCAGTACTCCTTCCCCCAGAGAGATAGTTTGATGGACAGTGAATGCTGCTTCTCTCCAGAGCCTGATCTACACACTATGAGGTGTCCAGGCACAACAAGGAGTACTGAGGCATGGAGGAAGGCCTGTGATACCAACACAGGCACACTGAGACACTGTGATGTCATGGCTGTTCTATGACAAATCCCTGAAAATACTGAAACACCAGTGTTGAGGAAGTTACTGAAAATATAGTTTATCAAGCTACCAATTACTTGACAGTGGAATAATTTAAGCTACACTACAGCTACCCTTAAGAAAAATAGAGTTTACCTAACTCAAATTACTTTGAAAAAGAACATGCAAACTACTTTGCGAAAAAAAGTACTGGGCACAGACGTCAATTCAACGTCTCATCCACATTGGTTCAACGTAATTTCATTGAAATGATGGGAAACAATGTTGATTCAGCCGGTGTGTGTCCAGTGGGTCGTTCCAGTAGTTGGCTACACTGCTACACAACAAAAAAAGCATTTAACTAACACTGTGAAACACTGAAACATTACAACACAGAAATGTTGAAACACAAACCACTTAAATCACCTAAGCACTGAAACAACGAAACTGACACTGAAACAAAGTAATTCCATTGATACCTCACACTGGAATAGTGAGACACTGAAAAACTTTAACAATGAAACACTAGAAAATACTTAAACACCCAAACAAACGCTGAAGCATATCAGCTGGCCTCTTGTTATCAGCCCCACACTGAAATACTGTGATGCCCACACCACATCAGTCAGCTCTGATAGGATCTATGACGCCCACACCACGTCAGTCAGCTCTGATAGGATCTATGACACCCACACCACGTCAGTCAGCTCTGATAGGATCTGTGATGCCCACACCACGTCAGTCAGCTCTGATAGGATCTATGATGCCCACACCACATCAGTCAGCTCTGATAGGATCTGTGATGCCCACACCACGTCAGTCAGCTCTGATAGGATCTATGATGCCCACACCACGTCAGTCAGCCAGCTCTATTCTGATAGGCTCTGTGATGCCCACACTCTGCTCTGATAGGCTCCGTGATGACCACACCACATCAGTCAGCTCTGATAGGATCTATGACGACCACACCACGTCAGTCAGCTCTGATAGGATCTATGACACCCACACCACGTCAGTCAGCTCTGATAGGATCTGTGATGCCCACACCACGTCAGTCAGCTCTGATAGGATCTATGATGCCCACACCACATCAGTCAGCTCTGATAGGATCTGTGATGCCCACACCACGTCAGTCAGCTCTGATAGGATCTATGATGCCCACACCACGTCAGTCAGCCAGCTCTATTCTGATAGGCTCTGTGATGCCCACACTCTGCTCTGATAGGCTCCGTGATGACCACACCACATCAGTCAGCTCTGATAGGATCTATGACGCCCACACCAGGTCAGTCAGCTCTGATAGGATCTATGACGCCCACACCACATCAGTCAGCTCTGATAGGCTCTGTGATGCCCACACTCTGCTCTGATAGGCTCCGTGATGCCCACACCATGTCAGTCAGCTCTGATAGGATCTGTGATGCCCACACCACGTCAGTCAGCTCTGATAGGATCTATGACGCCCACACCACGTCAGTCAGCTCTGATAGGATCTGTGATGCCCAGACCACGTCAGTCAGCTCTGAAAGGATCTGTGATGCCCAGACCACGTCAATCAGCTCTGATAGGCTCTGTGATGCCCACACCACGTCAATCAGCTCTGATAGGATCTGTGATGCCCACACCACGTTAGTCAGCTCTGATAAGCTCTATGATGTCCACACCACGTCAGTCAGCTCTGATAGGATCTGTGATGCCCAGACCACGTCAGTCAGCTCTGAAAGGATCTTTGATGCCCAGACCACGTCAATCAGCTCTGATAGGCTCTGTGATGCCCACACCACGTCAATCAGCTCTGATAGGATCTGTGATGCCCACACCACGTTAGTCAGCTCTGATAAGCTCTATGATGTCCACACCAGATCAGTCAGCCATCTCTATTCTGATAGGCTCTGTGATGCCCACACACAGCTCTGATAGGCTCAGTGATGCCCACACCACGTCAGTCAGCCCCACACTGAAATACTGTGATGCCCAAACCACGTCGGTCAGCTCTGATAGGCTCCGTGATGACCACACCATGTCAGTCAGCTCTGATAGGATCTGTGATGCCCACACCATGTCAGTCAGCTCTGATAGGATCTGTGATGCCCACACCACGTCAGTCAGCTCTGATAGGATCGGTGATGCCCAAACCACATCAGTCAGCTCTGATAGGATCTGTGATGCCCACACCACGTCGGTCAGCTCTATTCTGATAGGCTCTGTGATGCCCACACTCTGCTCTGATAGGCTCCGTGATGCCCACACCACGTCAGTCAGCCCCACACTTAAATACTGTGATGCCCATACCATGTCAGTCAGCTCTGATAGGCTCTGTGATGCCCACACTCTGCTCTGATAGGCTCCGTGATGACCACTCCATGTCAGTCAGTCAGCTCTGATAGGCTCCTTGATGACCACACTCTGCTCTGATAGGCTCTGTGATGCCAGTCAGCCAGCTCTGCTCTGATAGGCTCTCTGGTTGACTACACCATGTCAGGAAAGCCATGCAGCTCTCAGCATCTCAGGATTCATAAGAGTGTCATCTCTGAGTGGCACCCAGCCAAGTCTCTCTCTGCAGGGCGGCTGAGAGCTACATGATCAGTGCTCAAGGCTGTCTGACTCTAACAGAGGGAGAAGGAGATTGCCACAACTTATATCATTCCAGTAGAGGTAACTGTAGGACAGTAAAGCAGCCTACCAACGTATGCACGGGCAAAATAACACACACACACACACACACGTGAATGTGCGTACACACACACACACACAAACACACAACCTCACACATACAGCACCAAAGAGTGTTCGAACAGATGTTTCACTTGATTCATGGTTCACTTCCTCCTCAGTAATTAGTGCCTATTGATATCGTAACAAGAGGACAGTGTGATTCATGGTTCACTTCCTCCTCAGTAATTAGTGCCTATTGATATCGTAACAAGAGGACAGTGTGATTCATGGTTCACTTCCTCCTCAGTAATTAGTGTCTATTGATATCGTCACAAGAGGACAGTGTGATTCATGGTTCACTTCCTCCTCAGTAATTAGTGCCTATTGATATCGTCACAAGAGGACAGTGTGATTCATGGTTCACTTCCTCAGTAATTAGTGCCTATTGATATCGTAACAAGAGGACAGTGTGATTCATGGTTCACTTCCTCCTCAGTAATTAGTGCCTATTGATATCGTAACAAGAGGACAGTGTGATTCATGGTTCACTTCCTCAGTAATTAGTGCCTATTGATATCGTCACAAGAGGACAGTGTGATTCATGGTTCACTTCCTCCTCAGTAATTAGTGCCTATTGATATCGTAACAAGATGACAGTGCGATTCATGGTTCACTTCCTCCTGACTCTCAGTACGTCAGACAGAGCTATAGCCAGAGGCTGACCCCACTGTGATCCCTGAGCAACACCTCTCTCTCATCACGCCTCCTCACACACACACACACACACACACACACACACACACACACACACACACACACACACACACACACATACACACACACACACACACACACACACACACACTTAACCTAAAGTTACATACAAATAAATCACGGGTAGAAGGGCAGTGAACCAGAATTGTCAAAAAGTCAAATGTCAAATGACGATTAGACAAATGAAGAGTCCCCTCCCATGACCATAACCTTAATGATTTATAACAGTATTATTAATCTATCCCAACACTCCTGATTAACCTCCAGTAACTCCCCATCCCGAGTCCGGGAGCGTAATCATCAACTGACACTAATTAGCATAACGCAACGGACATAAATATTACTAGAAAATATTCATATTCATGAAAATCACAAGTGAAATATATTGAGACACAGCTTAGCCTTTTGTTAATCACCCTGTCATCTCAGATTTTCTAAATATACTTTACAGCCAAAGCTAGACAAGCATTTGTGTAAGTTTATCGATAGCCTAGAATAGCATTTTGTCCAGCTAGCAGCAGGTAACTTGGTCACGGAAATCAGAAAAGCAATCAAATTAAATTGTTTACCTTTGATGAGCTTCGGATGTTTTCACTCACGAGACTCCCAGCTACATAGCCAATGTTCCTTTTTTCCAAAAAGTTTATTTTTGTAGGCGAAATAGCTCCGTTTGTTCTTCACGTTTGGCTGAGAAATTGCAGTCACGAAAACGCCCAAAACTATTCCAAATTAGCTACATAATATCGACAGAAACATGGCAAACGTTGTTTATAATCAATCCTCAAGGTGTTTTTCAAATATCTATTTGATAATATATCAACCGGGACAGTTGGCTTTTCAGTAGGACCGGGAGGAAAAATGGCTACCTCTCTCTTTTACGCAAGAATCACTCAGGGCCATCAGCTGGCCACTTACGCAATGTGTTCGTTTACGCTCATTCTTCAACATAAAGGCGTGAAACTACGTCTAAAGGCTGTAGACACCTTAGGGCATGGGTGTCAAACTCTGGCCCGTTGTCTCGCGGGCCAAATATAATTACCCCGCGGGCCAAATTTGGCCGCGGGGTAATTATATTTGGCCCGCGAGACAATACCAAATTACTACTAGAGCTGGCCCGCCGGTATTATACAGCGCATTCACCACTAATACTACGAATCCCATAATGCTCTGCTGTTTTCGCGCGCCAATCAGGACAGGACCCAGAAACGCTCTCTCCTCTGTGACAGTAGTCATAGCAACATAGACGCTACAACTGTCAGCGAGCTAACCCTTCCCAAAAATGGCGAAAAGAAAGGCAGAAAACAGGAGCTTTCTGGACAAGTGGGAGGCAGAATATCTGTTTACATATGTAAAAGACAAACCTGTTTGTCTTGTTTGTGGAGTCAACGTGGCTGTAAGTAAGGAGTACAACATTAGACGACACTATGAAACGAAACACCATGACAAATACAAGGACCTGGACATGACTCAAAGGAGCCAGAAAGTAGAGGAGATGAAAAGAAGTTTGGTTTCACAACAGAATATGTTTAAAAAAGCCACATCACAAAGCGAGGCTGCTGTAAAGGCTAGTTATATAGTGGCAGCAGAGATCGCAAAATCAGCCCGGCCCTTTAATGAGGGAGAGTTCATGAAAAAGTGCATGATGAAGGTTTGTGACCTCGTATGCCCAGAGAAAAAACAAGCATTTTCAAACGTGAGCCTGAGCAGGAACACAGTAGCTGATCGCACATGTGATCTTGCCACCAATCTGTATGACCAGCTGATGGAAAAGGGAAAAGATTTTGTTGCGTTCTCCCTCGCTGTGGATGAGAGCTGCGACGCATCTGATACTGCTCAGCTGTCAGTCTTCATCTGTGGAGTGGACTCAAATCTGTGTGTTACGGAGGAGCTATTAGGATTCAAATCAATGCATGGCACAACCACAGGAAAGGAAATCTTTGAGGAGGTTTCCAAATGTGTAACTGAAATAAAGCTGCCGTGGGATAAACTCGTTGGATTAACGACAGATGGTGCGCCAGCGATGTGCGGTAAAAAGAGTGGACTGGTGGGCATGGTTCGGGAGAAGATGCGGGAAGAGAACTGTGCAGATGAGCTAACTGTTTACCACTGCATCATACATCAGGAAGCACTGTGTGCCAAAGCCCTAAAGATGGAACATGTTATGACCACAGTAACACAGGTAGTTAACTTTATAAGAGCCAAAGGTCTAAATCACCGCCAGTTTAAATCTTTTCTGGAGGAGTGTGGTTCGGAATACGCAGACGTGCCGTATCACACAGAGGTGAGATGGCTAAGCAGAGGAAAAGTACTGAACAGATGTTTCGAGCTGCGTGAGGAAATATGTCAATTCCTGGAAACCAAAGGGAAGGATACAGCAGAGCTCCGGGAGCAAAAGTTCCTGTGTGAGCTGGCCTTTCTCTGTGACATCTCGAGCCATCTCGATGCGCTGAACCTGCAGCTTCAGGGGCAGGGGCGCATCATCACAGACATGTACGCTGCAGTGAGGGCCTTCAAAACTATACTGTGCCTGTGGGAGAATCAGATGCTGCAAGGAAACCCTTGCCATTTTCCCTGCTGCCAATCCATAAAAGCGCAGATCTCTACCGCCGTGTTCCCATGCGCACAGTTTGCTGAAAAACTCAGTGTTCTCGCCGCTGAGTTTAGCCGGCGATTTGCCGACTTCGATGCCCAGAAATGCAAGTTTGAACTGCTTAGTAATCCCTTCGCAGTTGATGTGAAAAATGCACCAACCAACATCCAAATGGAGCTGATTGAACTCCAGTGCAACGACACGCTGAAATCAAAGTATGATGCTGTGGGCGCCGCACAGTTTCCACGGTTCATCCCTGACACAATGCCTCAGCTCCGCACCCAAGCTGCTCAGATGCTCTCCATGTTCGGCAGCACTTATCTATGCGAGCAACTTTTCTCCTCAATGAAGATGACAACTCACAGGAGACGTCTGACTGATGAACATCTTCGCTCGATACTGAGGATTTCTTCAGCTCAGAGCTTGAGCCCAGACATTGATGAACTAGCATCCAAGAAGAGATGCCAGGTATCTGGCTTGGGCACATCAGATTAGACCAGTGTGCAATAATTAACGTTTTCTTTATGCACTTTTTCTTGCTACAAGGCATGGGCTTGAATGGTTGATTGATTTATTATCATTTTATTTGTAAAATTATTAGCCAGTCGAAAAAGTTTATTTTGGTATTTAAATCAGAAGGCTGCAAATAGAAAAGAGGCATACAATTTTTATTTAAATTTTATTTATTTAATAAATGAATGCCATTGATGTGTTTTTTCATTTGAAATTCGATTTTGCATGTCTCCACTATTAAATTATATATTGTATGGTAATAAGCGATGCTTGTTCCATATTCAATGTTAAAGCAAAACTTGTTTGGGTCCATATTAAAAGGTTAATTTGTTCAATGTTGGCCCGTGACTTTGTTCAGGTTTTACATTTTGGCCCACTGGGTATTTGAGTTTGACACCCCTGCCTTAGGGCATACGTAGAAAAGGGAATCTGGTTGATATCTCTTTCAATGGGGAATAGGGATACATAGAAAGACAGGGGTTTCAAAATAAGGGTCACTTCCTGATTGGATTTTTCTCAGGATTTCGCCTGCAAAATCAGTTCTGTTATACTCACAGACAATATTTTTACAGTTTTGGAAACTTTAGAGTGTTTTCTATCCTGTCAATTATATGCATATTCTAGCATCTGGTCCTGAGAAATAGGCAGTTTACTTTGGGACGTTATTTTTCCAAAAATAAAAATAGTGCCCCCTAGCTTCAAGAGGTTTAATTAATCTACTAAAAACAAAAAACATTCCTTCCTACATATTTGTAGGAAGGAACTCACTCAATTTGTGTACTGTTCAAACTTGTCATTACAAACTTATTTAAATCTTGGTTATGGGACCTAGAAAGAGCATTTAGTTTTGTTTACATTCAGTACTGACTTTAGAGTCAATAGTGACCTCTACAGTGCTAGAAAATCTGTCTTCCAATTTGAAAAGGCTTGGTCAACTGATGGAGCAATGGAATACAACACTGTATCTGTGGAATACAACACTGTATCTGTGGAATACAACACTGTATCTGTGGAATACAACACTGTATCTGTGGAATACAACACTGTACCTGTGGAATACAACACTGTATCTGTGGAATACAACACTGTACCTGTGGAATACAACACTGTATCTGTGGAATACAACACTGTATCTGCGGAATACAACACTGTATCTGCGGAATACAACACTGTATCTGTGGAATACAACACTGTATCTGTGGAATACAACACTGTATCTGTGGAATACAACACTGTATCTGTGGAATACAACACTGTATCTGCATACACATGAATACGTGTATATATTTTTTGACATCATCTACCTTGAGTTCTGTCATTGAGATAATTATGAAACAAGTCTACAAACATGGAAGTCTACAAACATGGAAGTCTACAAACATGGAAGCACAATTCATTCTATCATCTAAGGCATTTGCAATATTATTTACAACATGCACGGTAGCCATAGTGGTACCATGTTTAGGTCTGAATCCGGATTGGTTAATATTAAGAACACTGTTTACTGATAGATCATAACGTAGCTGTTTGTTGACAAATGATTATAGGATGTTTGCAAGACAAGGGAGCCTGGAAAGGGGTGGAAAAACAACACTTAGGCTTCTACTTCCAGCGTTTACATGCCATATACATTTTACGGACACCGTATATTTTACATTGGTTATAACTTGTTGTTTTTAGTCCCTCCCTTTAGATAGTTTTGATTTCTATTTGCCATGTATTTTTCAACTGTGCTGTGATGTTTCACAAAAGTTCTGAACTTTTCTATTCTTATAGTTTCTACAGATTGTAAATCAAAGATCAAATGTTTTGCTATTATATTATGATGCATTATATTATTGATCGATTGACTTTTCAAATCACCCAGAGGACAGTAAATGTTACAATTCTTCAGCCAAACCTGAACCTGCTACCAAAAACATGCTACTGTACATGTGGACAGTACCAAAACAAATGATCTAATGATTCTGTCTCTTTGCATCAAGATTTGCAGAGCTGGGATGGGAGTATCCCCATATATACTGTACATAATATTCTATTGGTTGCAAGAATTTTGTATAATCATTTAAAAATAAAAACTCTATGTTTGGAATCAACCGTCATTTTGTGTATCAGTTCATAAACCATGTGCCATGGAATTGGTACATTAAAAATCTCTTCCCAACTATTTTACGAATTATAAGGTCCTTAAGTGAAAAGGGTATACTTTTTTATTTATCACAATTTTCTTTAATCAGTTTTGGACTTTAATGCAGGGCTGACAAGTTCCTTACCTTCTCCCCTTCCCACTTTCCTCCTCCATTTTTACAGTAATGCTGCAATTACTTGGTTGTAATTTTGGTTAGAGCAGACATTTTCATATATTTCTGTTAGTTCCATGTGTGACATAACTCCACTAGTCCCATTTATGATATAATTTACAAGGATTATACCATTTTTAAAACATTCTTTAAAAAATAACGTTTTTTTCAGTTATTGCATTTGAGTTTAAGCGTAATATTTTGTTGATTTCTTATGAAGAAGATATCTGAGAGTACAGGAGAGTACCATGGATTAGTCTAGTTGTTTAACTCGGAGTTGCTCAGCCAGAGAGATAACAAATGGATCAGAAAATTGTGAGTGTCAAAACAGGGTCTAGTAGAAAAAACGCTCTCAATAATAACGATCATGCAGGAACGCCTGGGGCAAGAATTTATTTTATCTTCACAATTATACGATGGTCAGAGTTTTTCAATTTGGTATCTCTAAGACAATCAATAGGCCAGTGGTTGCTGATATAATTAGCAAAATCACCAGTAGCCAAATACTTATGGGGACGGTTAGTCAGGATACGGTAAGCCAATCAACATCTCCTAACACAACCAGTTTAGATACCAGAAAGGGTTTTAAATCATCAGAAATAGTACCAACAGCCTTCGCGAAGCGGCTGGGAGGCGGTAGACTTCAGTAATAAATATATGCACATTCTAGCTTATGGCCACTTTTACAGCCAACATCTCACACATTTTTGGGGACAGAGATGCTAAGAGAGCATTATGCCATAACAGAAGTCCATCACATCTAAAACGGCAACTTATCTATAATCAAATTATTCAGCCAGGTCTCTGAGATGACCGTAACGTCTGGGCTAGTAACATGCACCCATACATCCAGAAATGTTAAACATCAGGCTTTGCACATGTATATGGAACAGTCCGAGCCCTATACAAGATGTGACAACAGCAGGAGTGTCCATGGTGGATACATGGGGACATAATTGTTAATAGAATTGGATGAGCTAGCCACAATGGGCTTCCTGATTGCACACAAACTGGCAGAAATAATAATAGAATTCAGGTAAATGTGCACAAGATTACTATTATACGTACCCCTATGCTTAGGAGCACATGCAGCAATACGATATCTTGATATGACGATTAGTAGCTTAGGTGGAGCTAACAAACAGTGTGTTCTGTATGGTAACTAACAGAGCTTTCAATGGAAATGAAATTAAACTGGCACAGAATGACTAATTACAATACCCCCTATCAACACGGGAAGCTGTGACAGAATGATATCAGCTCACCTGTGTAATATTGACATAAGCTCTGAACCACTTGTTTTTTCAAAAATGGTCTTATGGTTTTATCAATTGCTGTGCTGAACAGTTCATTACCTCTGTTATGTGTTGTGTGTATTTGTATTTAGTTTTGCTATAAAGGTGATGAGGATACAATAACACACATGCACAATAAATAGGCCTACATCTAAAAATACATACAGCCTCATTGTATATATTTATATATATACAGTACCAGTCAAATATTTGGACACACCTACTCATTCAAGGGTTTTTATTTATTTCTCCTATTTTCTACATTGTAAAAACAATGAAATAACACATACGGAATCATGTCCACGTAGTAACAAGAAAAGTGTTAAACAAATCAAAATGTATTTTATGTTTGAGATTCATCAAAGTAGCCACCGTTTTGCCTTGATGACAGCTTTGCACACGCTAGGCATAGTCTCAACCAGCTTCACCTGGAATGCTTTTCCAACAGTCTTGAAGGAGATCCCACATATGCTGAGCAATTGGTGGCTGCTTTTCCTTCACTCTGCTGTCCAACTCATCCCAAACCATCTCAATTGGGTTGAGGTCGGGTGATTGTGGAGGCCAGGTCATCTGATGCAGCACTCCATCACTATCCTTCTTGATCAAATAGCCCTTACACAGCCTGGAGGTGTGTGGGGTCATTGTCCTGTTGAAAAGCGAATGATAGTCCCACTAAGCGCAAACCAGATGGGTTGGCGTATCGCTGCAGAATGCTGGTTAAGTGTGCCTTGAATTCTAAATAAATCACTGACAGTGTCACCAGCAAAGCACCTCCTCCTCCATGCTTAACGGTGGGAACTAAACATGCGGAGATCATCCGTTCACCTACTCTGCATCTCACAAAGACATGGAGGTTGGAACCAAAAATCTTAAACTTGGACTCATCAGACCAAAGGACAGATTTCCACCGGTCTAATGTCCATTGCTCATGTTTCTTAGCCCTAGCAAATCTCATCTTATTGTTGGTGTCCTTTAGAAGTGGTTTCTTTGCAGCAATTCGACCACGAAGGCCTGATTCACACAGTCTCCTCTGAACAGTTGATGTTGAGATGTGTCTGTTATTAGAACTCTGCAATTTCTGAGGCTGGTAACTCTAATGAACTTATTCTCTGCAGCAGAGGTAACTCTGGGTATTCCTTTCCTGTGGCGGTCCTCATGAGAGCCAGTTTCATCATAGCGCTTGATTGTTTTTACTACTGCACTTGAAGAAAGTTCTTGAAATGTTCTGCATTTACTGACCTTCATGTCTTAAAGTAATGTTTCTATTTGTTTATTGGAGCTGTTCTCGCCATAATATGGACTTGGTCTTTTACCAAATAGGGCATCTTCTGTATACCACCCCTACCTTATCTCGAACTGCTTTGCTTTATCTTGGCCAGGTCGCAATTGTAAATGAGAACTTGTTCTCAACTTGCCTACCTGGTTAATAAAGGTAAAATAAATAAATAAATAAAACAACACAACTGACTGGCATTAAGACGGAAAGAAATTCCACAAATACACTTTTAACAAGGCACACTTGCTAATTGAAATGCATTTCCAGGTGAACATGAGGCTGGTTGAGAGAATGCCAAGAGTGTTCAAAGCTGTCATCAAGGCAAAGGGTGGCTACTTTGAAGAATCTCAAATATAAAATATATTTAGATTTGCTTAGATTTAGATTTGCTAAACACTTTTTTTGTTACTACGTGTACATGATTCCGTATGTTTCATTTGGTTACTACATGATTCAATATGTGTTATTTCATAGTTTTGATGTCTTCACTATTATTCTACAATGTAGAAAATAGTAAAAAAATAGTAAAAAATAAAGAAAACCCCTTGAATGAGTAGGTGTGTCCAAACTTTTGACTGGTTCTGTAAGTACGTTCACCTTTTGGACGCTGTAGCCATGATTTTATTCGATGACTAGATTTTGAGTTACGTAGGTTTGTGTAAAAAAAATAGTCTGATGACCCCTTATACTGACAGCCCTGTAAACAATCCAGTGGTTCTTGGTAACGGCTGGACGGATCAGGACGAAAGTGTTGTGTACATCGACATTGGTGTCTTGTTGGTTTACATATGAGGGTAAGGAGATTTTAATTTAACATTGAGCTTTAAATTAAATAATATGTTATATGTCACCTGTGCCGAATACAACAGTTGTAGAGCGGAATGCTTCCTTACAAGCTGTTAACCAGAAATGTAGCTTTAAGAAAAATTAGAGAAAAAATAATATTTACTAACTAAAGTTAATAAATGTATAAAATAAGACAATAAAATTACAATAACAACTCTATATACAGGGGTACAGGTACAAAGACAATGTGTGGGGGTACAGGTACAGGTAATTGAGGTAATATGTACATGTAGGTAGGGGTAAAGTGACTATGCATAGATTATAAACAGTGAGTAGCAGCAGCGTGAAAAGATTATAATAATTTAATAAAACGGAAGGAGGAAGATGCAAATAACCAATTTAATAGTCACGCCAACTATTGAGATTCACACTCTGCTCTGTAAGGGCTACAACCTCCCCGTGTCATAACTAATTGATCCCGACCCACCGAATGCTCTCAGAATGGACACTATTGAGAGACTATGTCGTCCTGTGCCATAACCGCCTGCGACCCACTAGCCTAGCCCCATTTCCAGCCTGCCCCTATGTCTGTTCAGATTGAAGACTGGCTGCGATAGCACCGGTAAAACTGTACCTCATTGATCCTGTAAGTAACACCTAGGAAAGCTAACTGCTTGTGTAAGGTCCTGTATGATCACCCCCACTGCCTCCTCACCTGTTCAGCAGCCTCTGGGTCCAGGTGTGAGTCGAGGAGAGGCATGGTGAACTGGATCTTCCTGGGGCTGCCTGTCTCCATGGTCCTGCTGGTGGTAGAGTAGTAGTAGTAGAGTAGAAGATGCACAGATCACTATCGAGCGCTTTCTCTCTCTATCTCTGTCTCTCTGAGTCTGTCTGTCTCTCTGTCTCTCTATCTCTGTCTCTCTGAGCCTGTCTGTCTCTCTGTCTCTCTGAGTCTGCCTGTCTCTCTGTCTCTCTATCTCTGTCTCTCTGTCTCTTCACACCTGTACCCTTCTATTACCCCCTTTCTCTCTCTCTCCCTGTCCTTTCTATGCCGTACTCTTTCAGTCTCTTTCTTTCTTTTCCAGCTCTACTATTACTGTGTTCCTGTGTTCCTCTGTTCCTCTGTTCCTCTGCCCGGTCTCCTTTCAGTTCTGTACTAGAGAGGGAAGCAAGGGCATACTGCGCTCTGAAGACCTCTCTCTCTTTCTCTCTCTCTCTCTCTCTCTCTCTCATTCGCTGAGTCTGCCTCCCTCTCGCACTTGACCCCGCCCCCTCTCCCCTCTCTCTCGTTCTATTGGCTGGTCTTGCACTGGGACTTAACTGCAGAGCCAAACCAAGCCGGAGGCTGAGGCTCTCCTAACTCCTACAAGCAGCCAAATACATCACACCATCATGCTCAGTAAAAATATTTTAGTGATGATGGATTTAAAAAAAAAAGTCAAACACCTACACACACACACAGCACAACACACCTACACACACACCTACACACACACATGCAGATGTACACAACACATACACTACATAACATATTGATGGGTACTGAACATAACACAGCGGACGTCCCTTTCATCTTTAGACATGTAATATTGACCTGTATTTATTAACATTTACAGCCAAGCCACAAGACAGAGACATGTCCGTGGTCGTCATATGTCATGTCAGAAAATACATGATATCAAGACATCATGGTCATTTATGATAAGATCATGAGGAATCAGGTCCGATCAGATATGATATCAAGATGTCATTGTCAGTAAGATAAGATAAGATAAAGCTGTGACAGATAGATGCTCTGCTGTATTCATTCTGATTCGACATGTCCTGTAACATAGCCTCCCTCCACTCTGATCAGGTATGTCCTGTAAACATAGCCTCCCAACACTCTGATCAGGTATGTCCTGTAACATAGCCTCCCTCCACTCTGATCAGTCATGTCCTGTAACATAGCCTCCCAACACTCTGATCAGGAATGTCCTGTAACATAGCCTCCCAACACTCTGATCAGTCATGTCCTGTAACATAGCCTCCCAAAACTCTGATCAGGTATGTTCTGTAACATATTCTCCACTCTGATCAGGTATGTCCTGTAAAATAGCCTCCCTCCACTCTGATCAGTCATGTCCTGTAACATAGCCTCCCAACACTCTGATCAGGTATGTCCTGTACCATAGCCTCCCTCCACTCTGATCAGTCATGTTCTGTAACATAGCCTCCCTCCACTCTGATCAGTCATGTCCTGTAACATAGCCTCTCTCCACTCTGATCAGGAATGTCCTGTAACATAGCCTCCCAACACTGATCTTGTATGTCCTGTAACATAGCCTCCCAACACTGATCTGGTATGTCCTGTAAAATATTATCCACTCTGATCAGGAATGTCCTGTAACATATTCTCCACTCTGATCAGTCATGTCCTGTAACATAGCCTCCTTCCACTCTGATCAGGTATGTCCTGTAACGTAGCCTCCTTCCACTCTGATCAGGTATGTCCTGTAACATATTCTCCACTCTGATCAGGTATGTCCTGTAACGTAGCCTCCTTCCACTCTGATCAGGAATGTCCTGTAACATTGCCTCCTTCCACTCTGATCAGGAATGTCCTGTAACATATTCTCCACTCTGATCAGGTATGTCCTGTAACGTAGCCTCCTTCCACTCTGATCAGTCATGTCCTGTAACATAGCCTCCCAACACTCTGATCAGGTATGTCCTGTACCATAGCCTCCCTCCACTCTGATCAGTCATGTGCTGTAACATAGCCTCCCAACACTCTGATCAGGTATGTCCTGTACCATAGCCTCCTTCCACTCTGATCAGGAATGTCCTGTAAAATAGCCTCCCTCCACTCTGATCAGGTATGTCCTGTAACATAGCCTCCCTCCACTCTGATCAGGTATGTCCTGTAACATAGCCTCCCTCCACTCTGATCAGGTATGTCCTGTAACATAGCCTCCCTCCACTCTGATCAGGTATGTCCTGTAACATGGCCTCCCTCCACTCTGATCAGGTATGTCCTGTAACATAGCCTCCTTCCACTCTGATCAGGTATGTCCTGTAACATAGCCTCCCTCCACTCTGATCAGGTATGTCCTGTAACATAGCCTCCCTCCACTCTGATCAGGTATGTCCTGTAACATAGCCTCCCTCCACTCTGATCAGGAATGTCCTGTAACATAGCCTCCCTCCACTCTGATCAGGTATGTCCTGTAACATAGCCTCCCTCCACTCTGATCAGGAATGTCCTGTAACATAGCCTCCCTCCACTCTGATCAGGTATGTCCTGTAACATAGCCTCCCTCCACTCTGATCAGGAATGTCCTGTAACATAGCCTCCCTCCACTCTGATCAGGTATGTCCTGTAACATAGCCTCCCTCCACTCTGATCAGGAATGTCCTGTAACATAGCCTCCCTCCACTCTGATCAGGTATGTCCTGTAACATAGCCTCTTTCCACTCTGATCAGGTATGTCCTGTAACATAGCCTCCCAACACTCTGATCAGGTATGTCCTGTACCATAGCCTCCCTCCACTCTGATCAGTCATGTTCTGTAACATAGCCTCCCTCCACTCTGATCAGTCATGTCCTGTAACATAGCCTCTCTCCACTCTGATCAGGAATGTCCTGTAACATAGCCTCCCAACACTGATCTTGTATGTCCTGTAACATAGCCTCCCAACACTGATCTGGTATGTCCTTTAAAATATTATCCACTCTGATCAGGAATGTCCTGTAACATATTCTCCACTCTGATCAGTCATGTCCTGTAACATAGCCTCCTTCCACTCTGATCAGGTATGTCCTGTAACGTAGCCTCCTTCCACTCTGATCAGGTATGTCCTGTAACATATTCTCCACTCTGATCAGGTATGTCCTGTAACGTAGCCTCCTTCCACTCTGATCAGGAATGTCCTGTAACATTGCCTCCTTCCACTCTGATCAGGAATGTCCTGTAACATATTCTCCACTCTGATCAGGTATGTCCTGTAACGTAGCCTCCTTCCACTCTGATCAGTCATGTCCTGTAACATAGCCTCCCAACACTCTGATCAGTCATGTGCTGTAACATAGCCTCCCAACACTCTGATCAGGTATGTCCTGTACCATAGCCTCCTTCCACTCTGATCAGGAATGTCCTGTAAAATAGCCTCCCTCCACTCTGATCAGGTATGTCCTGTAACATAGCCTCCCTCCACTCTGATCAGGTATGTCCTGTAACATAGCCTCCCTCCACTCTGATCAGGTATGTCCTGTAACATAGCCTCCCTCCACTCTGATCAGGTATGTCCTGTAACATGGCCTCCCTCCACTCTGATCAGGTATGTCCTGTAACATAGCCTCCCAACACTCTGATCAGGTATGTCCTGTACCATAGCCTCCCTCCACTCTGATCAGTCATGTTCTGTAACATAGCCTCCCTCCACTCTGATCAGTCATGTCCTGTAACATAGCCTCTCTCCACTCTGATCAGGAATGTCCTGTAACATAGCCTCCCAACACTGATCTTGTATGTCCTGTAACATAGCCTCCCAACACTGATCTGGTATGTCCTGTAAAATATTATCCACTCTGATCAGGAATGTCCTGTAACATATTCTCCACTCTGATCAGTCATGTCCTGTAACATAGCCTCCTTCCACTCTGATCAGGTATGTCCTGTAACGTAGCCTCCTTCCACTCTGATCAGGTATGTCCTGTAACATATTCTCCACTCTGATCAGGTATGTCCTGTAACGTAGCCTCCTTCCACTCTGATCAGGAATGTCCTGTAACATTGCCTCCTTCCACTCTGATCAGGAATGTCCTGTAACATATTCTCCACTCTGATCAGGTATGTCCTGTAACGTAGCCTCCTTCCACTCTGATCAGTCATGTCCTGTAACATAGCCTCCCAACACTCTGATCAGTCATGTGCTGTAACATAGCCTCCCAACACTCTGATCAGGTATGTCCTGTACCATAGCCTCCTTCCACTCTGATCAGGAATGTCCTGTAAAATAGCCTCCCTCCACTCTGATCAGGTATGTCCTGTAACATAGCCTCCCTCCACTCTGATCAGGTATGTCCTGTAACATAGCCTCCCTCCACTCTGATCAGGTATGTCCTGTAACATAGCCTCCCTCCACTCTGATCAGGTATGTCCTGTAACATGGCCTCCCTCCACTCTGATCAGGTATGTCCTGTAACATAGCCTCCTTCCACTCTGATCAGGTATGTCCTGTAACATAGCCTCCCTCCACTCTGATCAGGTATGTCCTGTAACATAGCCTCCCTCCACTCTGATCAGGTATGTCCTGTAACAGAGCCTCCCTCCACTCTGATCAGGAATGTCCTGTAACATAGCCTCCCTCCACTCTGATCAGATATGTCCTGTAACATAGCCTCCCTCCACTCTGATCAGGAATGTCCTGTAACATAGCCTCCCTCCACTCTGATCAGGAATGTCCTGTAACATAGCCTCCCTCCACTCTGATCAGGTATGTCCTGTAACATAGCCTCCCTCCACTCTGATCAGGTATGTCCTGTAACATAGCCTCTTTCCACTCTGATCAGGTATGTCCTGTAACATAGCCTCCCTCCACTCTGATCAGGTATGTCCTGTAACATAGCCTCCCTCCACTCTGATCAGGTATGTCCTGTAACATAGCCTCTTTCCACTCTGATCAGGTATGTCCTGTAACATAGCCTCCCTCCACTCTGATCAGGTATGTGTAACGGTTTTCTTCTATCTCCTCCTCTGATGAAGAGGTAGAACAAGGATCGGACCAAAATGCAGCGTGTAGATTGCGATCCATGTTTTAATAAACAAACGTAAAACACGAATCAATACAAACACTACAAAATAAATAACGTAATGAACGTAACGAAAACCTAAACAGCCCTATCTGGTGAAAACACATAGACAGGAACAAACACACAGTGAAACCCAGGCTACCTAAATATGGTTCCCAATCAGAGACAATGACGAACACCTGCCTCTGATTGAGAACCATATCAGGCCGAACATAGAACTGGACAAACTAGACATGTAACATAGAATGCCCACTCAGATCACACCCTGACCAACCAAAACATAGAAACATACAAAGTAAACTATGGTCAGGGTGTGACAGTATGTCCTGTAACATAGCCTCCCTCCACTCTGATCAGTCATGTCCTGTAACATAGCCTCCCAACACTCTGATCAGGAATGTCCTGTAACATAGCCTCCCTCCACTCTGATCAGGAATGTCCTGTAACATAGCCTCCCTCCACTCTGATCAGGTATGTCCTGTAACATAGCCTCCCTCCACTCTGATCAGGTATGTCCTGTAACATAGCCTCTTTCCACTCTGATCAGGTATGTCCTGTAACATAGCCTCCCTCCACTCTGATCAGGTATGTCCTGTAACATAGCCTCCCTCCACTCTGATCAGGTATGTCCTGTAACATAGCCTCTTTCCACTCTGATCAGGTATGTCCTGTAACATAGCCTCCCTCCACTCTGATCAGGTATGTGTAACGGTTTTCTTCTATCTCCTCCTCTGATGAAGAGGTAGAACAAGGATCGGACCAAAATGCAGCGTGTAGATTGCGATCCATGTTTTAATAAACAAACGTAAAACACGAATCAATACAAACACTACAAAATAAATAACGTAATGAACGTAACGAAAACCTAAACAGCCCTATCTGGTGAAAACACATAGACAGGAACAAACACACAGTGAAACCCAGGCTAACTAAATATGGTTCCCAATCAGAGACAATGACGAACACCTGCCTCTGATTGAGAACCATATCAGGCCGAACATAGAACTGGACAAACTAGACATGTAACATAGAATGCCCACTCAGATCACACCCTGACCAACCAAAACATAGAAACATACAAAGTAAACTATGGTCAGGGTGTGACAGTATGTCCTGTAACATAGCCTCCCTCCACTCTGATCAGTCATGTCCTGTAACATAGCCTCCCTCCACTCTGATCAGTCATGTCCTGTAACATAGCCTCCCAACACTCTGATCAGTCATGTCCTGTAACATAGCCTCCCAACACTCTGATCAGGTATGTCTTGTAACATAGCCTCCCAACACTCTGATCAGGTATGTCCTGTACCATAGCCTCCCTCCACTCTGATCAGTCATGTTCTGTAACATAGCCTCCCTCCACTCTGATCAGTCATGTCCTGTAACATAGCCTCTCTCCACTCTGATCAGGAATGTCCTGTAACATAGCCTCCCAACACTGATCTTGTATGTCCTGTAACATAGCCTCCCAACACTGATCTGGTATGTCCTGTAAAATATTATCCACTCTGATCAGGAATGTCCTGTAACATATTCTCCACTCTGATCAGTCATGTCCTGTAACATAGCCTCCTTCCACTCTGATCAGGTATGTCCTGTAACGTAGCCTCCTTCCACTCTGATCAGGTATGTCCTGTAACATATTCTCCACTCTGATCAGGTATGTCCTGTAACGTAGCCTCCTTCCACTCTGATCAGGAATGTCCTGTAACATTGCCTCCTTCCACTCTGATCAGGAATGTCCTGTAACATATTCTCCACTCTGATCAGGTATGTCCTGTAACGTAGCCTCCTTCCACTCTGATCAGTCATGTCCTGTAACATAGCCTCCCAACACTCTGATCAGTCATGTGCTGTAACATAGCCTCCCAACACTCTGATCAGGTATGTCCTGTACCATAGCCTCCTTCCACTCTGATCAGGAATGTCCTGTAAAATAGCCTCCCTCCACTCTGATCAGGTATGTCCTGTAACATAGCCTCCCTCCACTCTGATCAGGTATGTCCTGTAACATAGCCTCCCTCCACTCTGATCAGGTATGTCCTGTAACATAGCCTCCCTCCACTCTGATCAGGTATGTCCTGTAACATGGCCTCCCTCCACTCTGATCAGGTATGTCCTGTAACATAGCCTCCTTCCACTCTGATCAGGTATGTCCTGTAACATAGCCTCCCTCCACTCTGATCAGGTATGTCCTGTAACATAGCCTCCCTCCACTCTGATCAGGTATGTCCTGTAACATAGCCTCCCTCCACTCTGATCAGGAATGTCCTGTAACATAGCCTCCCTCCACTCTGATCAGATATGTCCTGTAACATAGCCTCCCTCCACTCTGATCAGGAATGTCCTGTAACATAGCCTCCCTCCACTCTGATCAGGTATGTCCTGTAACATAGCCTCCCTCCACTCTGATCAGGAATGTCCTGTAACATAGCCTCCCTCCACTCTGATCAGGTATGTCCTGTAACATAGCCTCCCTCCACTCTGATCAGGAATGTCCTGTAACATAGCCTCCCTCCACTCTGATCAGGTATGTCCTGTAACATAGCCTCCCTCCACTCTGATCAGGAATGTCCTGTAACATAGCCTCCCAACACTCTGATCAGGAATGTCCTGTAACATAGCCTCCCTCCACTCTGATCAGGAATGTCCTGTAACATAGCCTCCCTCCACTCTGATCAGGTATGTCCTGTAACATAGCCTCCCTCCACTCTGATCAGGTATGTCCTGTAACATAGCCTCTTTCCACTCTGATCAGGTATGTCCTGTAACATAGCCTCCCTCCACTCTGATCAGGTATGTCCTGTAACATAGCCTCCCTCCACTCTGATCAGGTATGTCCTGTAACATAGCCTCTTTCCACTCTGATCAGGTATGTCCTGTAACATAGCCTCCCTCCACTCTGATCAGGTATGTGTAACGGTTTTCTTCTATCTCCTCCTCTGATGAAGAGGTAGAACAAGGATCGGACCAAAATGCAGCGTGTAGATTGCGATCCATGTTTCAATAAACAAACGTAAAACACGAATCAATACAAACACTACAAAATAAATAACGTAATGAACGTAACGAAAACCTAAACAGCCCTATCTGGTGAAAACACATAGACAGGAACAAACACACAGTGAAACCCAGGCTACCTAAATTTGGTTCCCAATCAGAGACAATGACGAACACCTGCCTCTGATTGAGAACCATATCAGGCCGAACATAGAACTGGACAAACTAGACATGTAACATAGAATGCCCACTCAGATCACACCCTGACCAACCAAAACATAGAAACATACAAAGTAAACTATGGTCAGGGTGTGACAGTATGTCCTGTAAACATAGCCTCCCTCCACTCTGATCAGTCATGTCCTGTAACATAGCCTCCCTCCACTCTGATCAGTCATGTCCTGTAACATAGCCTCCCAACACTCTGATCAGTCATGTCCTGTAACATAGCCTCCCAACACTCTGATCAGGTATGTCCTGTAACATAGCCTCCCTCCACTCTGATCAGTCATGTCCTGTAACATAGCCTCCCAACACTCTGATCAGGTATGTCCTGTAACATAGCCTCCCAACACTCTGATCAGTCATGTCCTGTAACATAGCCTCCCAACACTCTGATCAGGTATGTCCTGTAACATAGCCTCCCTCCACTCTGATCAGTCATGTCCTGTAACATAGCCTCCCAACACTCTGATCAGGTATGTCCTGTAACATAGCCTCCCAACACTCTGATCAGTCATGTCCTGTAACATAGCCTCCCAACACTCTGATCAGGTATGTCCTGTAACATAGCCTCTCTCCACTCTGATCAGTCATGTCCTGTAACATAGCCTCCCAACACTCTGATCAGTCATGTCCTGTAACATAGCCTCCCAACACTCTGATCAGGAATGTCCTGTAACATAGCCTCCCAACACTCTGATCAGTCATGTCCTGTAACATAGCCTCCCAACACTCTGATCAGGTATGTCCTGTAACATAACCTCCTTCCACTCTGGTCAGGTATTTCCTGTAACATAGCCTCCCAACACTCTGATCAGTCATGTCCTGTAACATAGCCTCCCTCACTCAAAGCACAACATACTATTATTCATCTGTCAGCAGCCAGGTATTCCCTACGACACACTGGCAAGAGGCCTGACACCTGATAACACAGACACATGTTTCTTTTAGATACATTAACAAACAAAACAACACTGTCCAGGGGAAATACAGATATGTTCCCTCTGTTTTTCAATGTAATAATGGGAACAGACGATCATGGCCTTGTTTCTATTACAACATATTGGAAGACTGTCATTCACCCAGCTCATTGTAATCATTAATCCAACAGCTGCAAACAAGAGTTTATATTGGACACATTCAGGTACGTTTATCCCTGTTTTGTTCCGATCCCTTCTGTTTAAGAAATGTTTTTCAACAGAATCGGTTAATTAAATACACCCTTGATCACACGCAAACACAGATCACCTTCATAGCAGCCAGATCATTGCATAATTCCTTTTCACACCTCTCACCGTTTCCTTTGCTTGTGAACTTCATTGCACAAAACATCAGCTGTCTGTGACCAGGTGAAAAAATATTTTCAAGCCATACCTTCATATCATAACCGCTAACCGCTACACACAGCCTACGTCAGTGTCACCATGTTAGCCTCTATGGGATCGGTGGTCCCTATACCAGGATGGCTGTTGCTAATGTAACTAGAATGACGTTGTAAGTAACAGCCAACTTTCCAGGACATAGACATGTCTTTTATATGCAGAAAGCTTAAATTATTTTTAATCTAACTGAAGTGTCCAATTTACAGTTGCTACTACAGTAAAATACCATGCTGATGTTTGAGGAGAGTGCACAACAACAACAAAAAAAATTATCATGGCAACTGGTTTGGTACATTCACCTCTGGGAAAGACGAGAAGCAGGTACAGGTATATTTAATGGGAACAGCCATGGAACAGGATAGGACAGTGTCTGGACATGAACACATAACATGTGCGTAACGAAGGGCAGCCTGGTGCCCTCGAGAGCCAGAGAGGGTGAGCGGGACCGTGCGTGACAGTACCCCCCTCTAAGGGCACCACCCCCCGCCCCACTTGGGCCCGACAGGCTGGCCGAGGCATGGGCACTGGACAAGCCGGCTGGGGGCGTAGAAGCCTGATGAACTGGCGCAGGTGTGGGATCCTGGAGAACTGGCTCAGGCATGGGATCCTGACGATCCGGCTGTGGCGTGAAAGCCCGACAATCCCGCTAAGGCGCAGGCATGGGAGTCTGACGAACCAGCTGAGGCGTGGGAGCCTGATGGGCCGGATGAAGAATGATGTGGGTTGGGTGCCTGCCCACCGAGGCAAGACGACCTCTCGAGCCAGCTAAGGCGTGGAAGCCCTCGAGTGCCAGAGAGGGAGAGCAGAAGCAAGCGTGACAGTACTTACATTCAGTAGTCTTGCTCTGATTTATCATCCTGAGGGTCCCAGAGATAAAATGTAGCATCGTTTTTTTTTGATAAAATCCATTTTTATATTCAAATGTCTCTCTCACTTCTCCTTCAATTTTGAAAAAACAGATTTGTTCAAAACTGTTCAACTTTAGTCTTTCTTTCTCTCTCTCTCTCTCTCTCTCTCTCTCTCTCTCTCACTTCTCCTTCAATGTTAAACTTTAGTCTTTCTCTCTCTTTGAGCCAACTACTAATTGTATGTACTGCTGTGCAAGCTGGCTGTAGTTTATGCTTTCAGTGCTAGATTAATCAAGTCAAATCAATTCAAACATTATTTGTCACATGCGGCAAAAATACAAGTGTAGACCTTACCGTGAAATGCTGATTTATAAGCCCTCAACCAAGAGTGCAGTTTAAGAAAGGTTAAGTGTAGACCTTACCGTGAAATACTGATTTATAAGCCCTCAACCAAGAGTGCAGTTTAAGAAAGGTTAAGTGTAGACCTCACCGTGAAATGCTGATTTATAAGCCCTCAACCAAGAGTGCAGTTTAAGAAAGGTTAAGTGTAGACCTCACCGTGAAATGCTGACTTATAAGCCCTCAACCAAGAGTGCAGTCTAAGAAAGGTTAAGTGTAGACCTTACCGTGAAATGCTGACTTACAAGCCCTCAACCAAGAGTGCAGTTTAAGAAAGGTTAAGTGTAGATCTTACCGTGAAATGCTGACTTACAAGCCCTCAACCAAGAGTGCAGTTTAAGAAAGGTTAAGTGTAGACCTTACCGTGAAATGCTGACTTACAAGACCTCAACCAAGAGTGCAGTTTAAGAAAGGTTAAGAAAATATTTACCAAATATTATTTTAAAATAATAAAAAGTAACACAATAACATTAACAATAACGAGGCTATATATAAGGGGTACCGGTACCGAGTCAGGTTAGTTGAGGTAATTTGTAGATGTAGGTAGGGGTGAAGTGACTATGCACAATTCTCTGATCCTTTGATTGGGTGGACAACATGTCAGTTCACGCTGCAAGAGCTCTGATAGGTTGGAGGATGTCCTTCAGAAGTTATCATAATTACTGTGTTAATCTACAGAAGTGTGAGAACCATGAGCCTTCTAGGTTTTGTATTGAAGTCAATGTACCCCGAAGGGGTATAAATTGCCCTCCGGCTACACCATGGTGCTACCCTACAGAGTGCTGTTGAGGCTACTGTAGACCTTCATAGCAAAACAGCATGTTTTAATAATAAATTATTTGGTGACATGTGAATATATTTAGTATAGTTTTATCTAAAAAATAGATGTTTTAATGTTTCACTATATTTATGAAATTCACTGAGGAAGACGGTCCTCCCCCTCTTCCTCTGAGGAGTCTCCACTGGTTTATACTGTGTGCAGCTTGTCCTTTGTGTCTCTTATGTACACAGACAACAGTTTGTTTTGAACACTGTCGTGCTTTTCAACCTTGCAGTGGTTAGAAAACAGCAATTAAGAGATATCACTGAGACAACAGGTCAGGATTCTCAGGAATGGGTCTTTGTCATCAAAGCAGTGACAGCTGCTCAGAGTGGGACTGCATCCCAAATGGCACCCTAGTCCATATATAGTGTACTACATAGGCGATAGGGTGCCAATTGTACTGTACACTGGGTCTAACACAACAACATGTTGAGCTTGTACAGCCACAGCCCACCCGCTCTTGCTCTGTATCGCTCTGTCTGTCTCACAGTCTGTCGGTGTCGGTCGGTCTGTCTGTCTGTCTGTCTGTCTGTCTGTCTGTCTGTCTGTCTCTCTGTCTGTCACTGTCTGTCTGTCTGTCACTCTCTCTTCCTCTCACCGTCTCTCTCTCTCTCTTTTACTCTTTCTCCCTCTCTCTGTCTGTCTATCTCTGTCTCTCTCTCCCGCTGTCTCTGTCTGTCTGTCTATCTCTCTGTCTCTCTCTCCCGCTGTCTCTGTCTGTCTCTCTCTCTTTTACTCTCTCTCCTCTCTGTCTGTATCTCTCTTTTGCTCTCTCTCCTTCTCTCTGTCTCTATCTCTCTCTTACTCTCTCCCTGTCTCCCTCTCTCTGTCTACTTCTCTCTCTGTCTACCTCTCCCTCTCTCCCTCTCTCTATCTCTCTCCCTCTGTCTCTATCTCTATCTCACTCTCTCCCTGTCTCCCTCTCTCTGTCTACCTCTCCCTCTCTATCTCTCTCCCTTTGTCTCCCTCTGTCTCTCCTCTCTCTCTTGTTCCATCTCTACCTCGCTCACCCCCCTTTAGCAGCTCTTTTCTCTATCATCGTGCATCACATATAGAAAACCCCTATTGAATGGGTCTGCAATGATGAGCAGGACAATGTCTGAATCAGGTTTTCTAAGGATCAGTCTTCATACAGCATCAGTAAGGTACTCTAAGCTGCCTTAAGCTTTTGTAAGTGCATGGTAAACCAGCCTTAACTAAGAGATTACGAGATTTAAAAACATTAATGATACACTACATGACCAAAAGTATGTGGTCATTTCAAAATCATGGGCATTAACATGGAGTTGGTCCCCCCTTTGCTGCTATAAAAGCCTCCACTCTTCTGGGATTCATCACTCCAGAGAACACGTTTCCACTGCTCCAGAGTCCAATGGCGGAGAGCTTTATATCACTCCAGCCGATACTTGGCATTGCACATGGTGATCTTAGGCTTATGTGTGGCTGCTCGGCCATGGAAACCAATTTCATGAATCTTCAGACAAACAGTTATTGTGCTGATGTTGCTTCCAGAGGCAATTTGGAACTCGGTAGTGAGAGTTGCAACCGAGGACAGGAGATTTTTATGCGCTACGTGCTTCAGGACTCGGCGGTCCCATTCTATGAGCTTGTGTGGCCTACCAGTTCTCAGCTGAGCCGTTGTTGCTCCTAGACATTTCCACTTCACAATACCAGCTGCTCCAATACGGAGCAGCTCTAGCAGGGCAGAAATTTGACGAACTGACTTATTTGAAAGGTGGCATCCTATGACGGTGCCACGTTGAAGTCACTGAGAATCTTCTGTAAGGCCATTCTACTGCCAATGTTTGTCTATAGAGATTAGATGGCTGTGTGCTCCATTTTATACACCTGTCAGCAACGGGTGTGGCTGAAATAGCCAAATCCACTCATTGGAAGGGGTGTGTATATATAATGTATGTACAGTACATGTGGTGGAGGCAATATGAAAGAGGGTATTGTGTTATATTACATATTAGTCACTTTCAGGGACTGAAGATATGTTGTTTTTGAATTCATGAAGCAAATGACCTAATCTCTCATTGTTTTGTGTTGTTTTACGAGTTTTCTAATTACATTAGACCTCATGCTTTTTTTTTATATTATATTATATTAGCTTCATGCTAATTCAACGTAACTCCATTAAAAGACTTGGATGAACGACTGTAGCATTCATTTATCACACTGAGTGATGTTGGATTAAATGAAGTGAGAAAAATATGATGTTGTGTCCCAAACACTGTTTTAATATGCTGCCTGTGCTCCCAGCCTGTGATGGGAATGTTAATCATATTGGTGAGAGAGAGAGATTCAACAACACCTGCAGAATAATTCCAATGTGTTTTATAATGCTAGTTTACTACAGCCTGATGGTATTGGATGTGGAAGGAAGTGTCAAAACTCGTTTCAGAATTAAGATTTGTAGATTTTTGATTTCTAGGTTCATTTGAAGATATGTGAATTTCATTTCCCTGCATCTATCGTGATTGTTATTGTCTTCCATAAGATGAACTGCCACCTTCTTCAATCTTGTCAGTGACATTGCAATAGTTTTGCCATTACACGTCCCCTTGCCAGCCAACCTTCACGTGTCCAGTGATGTCGAAGGGAATCAATGTGATGATACCAAGATGGAGGACGATAATGATGTTAAGGAAAGGAAGACAAAGAAGAGGTGAGCAGAACATCTGAGAAATATTGGATTTAAAAAAAATACAACCCCATAAACACTTACTGTTATAATTTTAAAAAATGGTGATACATTATATTTGATACATGCCTTTCTGGAAAGTCGAGGACAGTTTATATTACACTATACTCTTGTTCTCACCTCTTTCTCTTGCTTTGTCTCTCTCTCCCTGCATCATTTCGCCTGCTGTGTTGACTCATGAAAATCCAGATGAGTTGTGCATGGCTTTGTTGTTGACTACAGGATGCCTCTCCCCTAATTGACCTAGATTGTTTGTGTGTGTGTATTGATATGAAGGCTATGTGTGCTGTTTTTTAAAATTGATGTAGTTCTATCCTTGAGCTGTTCTTGTCTTAAAAATATTAAAATACCAAATATGAAAAATGAGGCCTCTTTCTCTATTTCTCTCTCTCACACTCCATCTCTCTCTCTCTCTCTCTCTCTCTCTCTCTCTCTCTCTCTCTCTCTGTCTCTGTCTCTCTCTCTTTCTCTCCCCTCCATCCTTTGTCTCTTCCATGGTCACACTTGTCATTTCACTGTGGTACATCTATAGCAGAAAAGATAACAGAAGGTGTCACTGACCTACAGATGAGCCAGTTTGTTACAGCAGGAAAATAATCCTGCAGCAACAGGAAATGAGAATTATAATGTGGATTAGAATTAATGGAAATATTTTGTAGGGGTTGATACATTTTTTGTTAGTCTGACATTTAAAGTTGAAATTACAAACATTAAAACCTTGAATAACCTACACGTTTGCATACAGTATATTCTCCATCATATAGACATTATATGCCAGTAAAACCTGCTACAACAACCATCGAAAATGACTCGATTGACTAGGTTAAATAATCCATTGAGTAATCTGACATTCAGGGAGGCCTACAAACTAAAGGAAAGACAAGCCATTTAAACCAATGGCCATTTAAAATCAATAAACCTCCATCAATACATGCTTAAACGCTTTGTTTAGCGAAATATATCCAACGTCATTCAATACTGAACTGAAACATTTGGCCATCTAAACAAACACAAGACTGCCATAAAGTTAACAAAGGAAAAGGGTTAAGTTCAACTTTGCAATAACAATGTCAGGAAAAGAAAGCATTTCTATTTGGGGATGAAAAACCGTTCAACTGATACCAATAATTTCCAGCTATATAAAAACTGCTCTCTCCACTCCACTCCACTCCCCAAACTCCCTCCCTCCCTCCCTCCCTCTCTCTGTCTCTCTCGCTTTCCCAGGTTCCTCCACAGTGCCTTGCAAAATAATTCATCTCCTTGGCGTTTTTCCTATTTTGTTGCAATACAACCTGTAATTTAAATGTAATTTGATTTGGATTTCATGTAATGGACATACACAAAATAGTCCACATTTGTGAAGTGAAATGAAAACAATTATAAATAGAAATTATAAACAGAAAAGTGGTGCGTGCATATGTATGCACCCCCTTTGCTATGAAGCCCCTAAATAAGATTTGGTGCAACCAATTACCTTCAGAAGTCACATAATTACTTAAATAAATTCCACCTGGGTGCAATCTAAGTGTCACATGATCTGTCACATGATCTCTTTATATATACATCTGTTCTGAAAGGCCCCAGAGTCTGCAACACCACTAAGCAAGGGACACCGCCAAGCAAGCGGCACCATGAAGACGAAGGAGCTCTCCAAACAGGTCAGGGACAAAGTTGTGGAGAAGTACAGATCAGGGTTGGGTTATGAAAAAATATCAGAAACTTTGAACATCCCACGGAGCACCATTAAATCCATTATTAAAAAATGGAAAAATATGGCACCACATCAAACCTGTCAAGAGAGGGCCGCCCACCAAAACTCAGAGACCAGGTAAGGAGAGCATTAATCAGAGAGGCAACAAAGAGACCAAAGATAACCCTGAAGGAGCTGCAAAGCTCCACAAAGGAGATTGGAGTATCTGTCCATAGGACCACTTTAAGCCATGTACACTCCACAGACCTGGGCTTTACGGAAGAAAAAAAGCCATTGCTTCAAGAACAAAATAAGCAAACATGTTTGGTGTTCTCCAAAAGGCATGTGGGAGACTCCCCAAACATATGGAAGAAGGTACTTTTGGCCATCAAGGAAAACGCTATGTCTGGCGCAAACCCAACACCTCTCATCATCCCGAGAACACCATTTAGCGCCATCCGTCATTCCTTCAATTCTGACCAGTTTCCCAGTCCCTGCTGATGGAAAACATCCCTACAGCATGATGCTGCCACCTCCATGACGTCTTTCATCGGCAGGGACTGTGACACTGGTCAGAATTGAAGGAATGATGGATGGCGCTAAATACAGGGAAATTCTTGAGGGAAACCTGTTTCAGTCTTCCAGAGATTTGAGACTGGGACGGAGGTTCACCTTCCAGCAGGACAATGGCCCTAAGCATACTGCTAAAGCAACACTCGAGTGGTTTAAGGGGAAACATTTAAATGTCTTGGAATTGCCTAATCATAGCCCAGACCTCAATCCAATTGAGAATCTGTGGTATGACTTTTAAAATTGCTGTACATCAGTGGAACCCATCCAACTTGAAGGAGCTGGAGCAGTTTTGCCTTGAAGAATGGGCAAAAATACCAGTGGCTAAATGTGCCAAGCTTATAGAGCCATACCCCAAGAGACTGGTAACTGTAATTGCAGCAAAATGTGGCTCTACAAAGTATTGCCTTTGGGGGGTGAATAGTTATGCTGTCACGCCCTGACCTTAGAGATCCTTTTATGTCTATTTTGGTTTGGTCAGGGGTGGGCATTCTATGTTTTGTGTTCTATGTTTTCTATTTCTGTGTGTTTGGCCGGGTGTGGTTCTCAATCAGAGGCAGCTGTCTATCGTTGTCTCTGATTGAGAACCATATTTAGGGAGCCTTTTCCCATCAAATTAGGAAAAATGCCAAGTGGGGGGAATACCAACCCAGTACACACAGCCAGTCAGAGCACTATAGACTGGGTTCCCAGGTTCCTCTATAACCCCACCACCAACCCAGTACACACAGCCAGTCAGAACACTATAGACTGGGTTCCCAGGTTCCTCTATAGCCCAACACACACATACAACAGAGCTAAACACTGCTAGTTACTTGAAGATATTCTACATCAGGGTTGTTATGACATCATATATTGTCCAGGGCTCATTTTAAAAAGAGATGTCAACCTCGATATGACTTCCCTAAATAAATCTAGAATTATGGCTATACTTCTGTATTTGATGTCTGTGGAGATATCCCCCAAGGGTCAGGACTCAATAGAATACACAGGGACATGTCGCTCTTGCTTTAGATTCTAAAATCATGTGCATCATTAGTTCTTTTGATAGCTTGTATGCCTCAGGGAAGGAATATAGAACATGGAATCAAAGACTGTTCCTCACAGAGTGTTGCTCAGAATAAATATCCTCAAAATGCCTATATGATGAATCTGAATACCCTCGTTAGGGATACAAAAAACATTGATTGTGCACCTGTGGAGACAGACACGCACACATTCACCGGACACACACGGAGACACACACACAGTCACAGGACACACACGGAGACACACACACAGTCACAGGACACACACGGAGACACGCACACAGTCACCGGACACAGATTAGATTCTTCAAAGTAGCCACCCTTTGCCTTGATACCAGCTTTGCACACTCTTGGGATTCTCTCAACCAGCTAACCCTGGAATGCTTTTCCAACTGTCTTAAAGGAGTTCCAACATGTGCTGATCACTTGTTGGCGGATTTTCCTTCACTCTGCGGTCCAACTCATCCCAAACCATCTCAATTGGGTTGAGGTTGGGTGTTTGTGGAGGCTAGGTCATCTGATGCAGCACTCCATCACTCTCCTTCTTGGTCAAATAGCCCTTACATAGCCTGGAGATGTGTTGGGTCGTTGTCCTGTTGAAAAACAAATGATAGTGGGACTAAGCGCAAACCAGATGGGATTCGCTTCAGAATTATTGAGAATTAAAACGTGCAGTGTATTCAAGGTTTAAAAAGGCTTTAAAAGTTTATAACTTCCACTTTAAAATGTCAGACTTGATTTGGCCTAATGACAAATGTATCAACCCCTTCAAAAATCGTTCATTAATTGTAATCCACATAATAATTCAAATTATTTTTTATTCTTTAGCAAACTGGCTCAAGACAAGATCCTATACCTGTACTCTGCGTTCAATGTTTTCCCAGTTACCCCTGGTATGCACCAATCAGCATGCTGGAAGTCTCTCAGGACTGCTAAGAGAACAGGGGGATGCTTGTTTAATCATTAGGGCTAGGAGGTTTTCCTGACCACAGGACTAGAGCAAGAAAAACTCCTGGCCCTTTACAACTTAATGGAATTTCAGGAGTTTGGGGAAAGAGAACATTTATGTACCGAATGATTTATTTATTCATCTGTTACAGTCGGCCTATATTTCCTAGGTCATTGCTGAGTGCTGAACCAAATTATTTATTTCCAGCAGCGATGTGTGTGAGAGTTGGAGGTTATTTCTTGCCAAATCTTTGCAGCACAGCCATGCCCCAGATATGTCCTGGAGCCTGTTCTCAGTCCCTGGACTGTATCCTATCCCCAGTCAACAAGTCTCCTCTGGTGTTAAGGCCAAACCTTCAGAGGATACAGTCACATTACAGTATCAGGGCACCCTGTTCCCTATGTAGACCACAAAAGTAGTGCACAACATAAGGATTAAGTGCCATTTGCCCTAGTCAAAAGTACTGCATTACATAAGGAATTAGGTGCCATTTGCCCTGTACACAGGGAATAGGGTGGCATTTGGGACACATATTTGGTCATGTAAGGTGGTTTTCAGAGAAGCTGAACTTCTAATGAACAGATGGGGGAAGTGAGCGTGAATTACTATTCCCACGTTACTATTAAAATGTGACTATTTCCAAATTAGTATTCCACCTTTACTGCTAAAACTTGACTATTTCCACTTTAATATTAACACTTTTTATTTATTTTATATTTTTTTAGGGGGTAGATCAGCTTTAATAATGTGGATAGATTGTAGCTTCCATCAATGTAATTGTCTGCATCATTTCCAATCCCCCTTATTTATTTTTTTGTAATGATATATACATACGGCATGTTAAACTAAGCTACACTGCATTACACAGTGCAGTGGATAGGCTATCCCAATCACAAGCCCTGGCCTGCGCTGCTCTTGCTGACGTAGACCCTTTTGTGCTGCCTAACCAAGGCTTCCTCCAAAGGAAAAGAAAATATATATATATATATATATTTTGTTTTTTAAATGCTATATCTGTGTGTGCGGACTACTGTAGGCCTACTGATGTCCTGTTTAGTTGGAGAGGGAGAACAAAAAGATGATTGTATGTATCGTGTGTCGAATGATGAGGAATATTTTTTTATTTAATCCATTTTAGAATAAGGTTGTAAACGTAACACAATGTGGAAAAAGTGAAGGGGTCTGAATACTTTCCAAAGGCACTGTGTATAGATATTTTCCATTATTATTTTCCCCTAACCTTATCACCCCTCCCCTAATTTGAGTAAACTAATAGACAACAACATTTAGGCTTCTACTTCCAGCTTATACATACTACAAACATTTTACAGACACAGTGTATTTTACAATAATTAACATTTGTTTGTTTTTAATCCCACCCGTCAGCTCCGCTCAACCCCTCCCATCTATATCTGAACACCATCCAGTTTTTTCAACTGTGTTGTGATGTTTCACCAAAGTTCTGAATCTTTCTATTCTCACACAGTAGTTTCTACAGATTGTAAATTAAAGATGAACATTTTTTGCTAAAAGTGTTATTATATTATTGATCGATTGACTACGACTTTTCAAATCACCCAGCAGTACTAGAGTTAGCTCAAGGTAAATGTTGCAATTCTTCAGCCAATCCTGAACCTGCGAACAAAAACAAGCTACATGCAGTATGGACAGTAGCAAAACAAATTATTGAATGATTCTATCTCTTCGCACGCAAAATCTACAGAGCTGGGTTGGTTGTATCCCCCATGTATATAACATTCTATTGGTTGCAAGAATTTTGTATAAAAAAAATTGAACTTTTGAATCTGCCTTCATTTTGTGTATCAGTTCATAAACCATGTGCCATGGAATCGGTGCATCGAAAATCTCTTTCCAACTATCTTGCAATCTATGTGTCAAATCTTTTTTTTAAATTGTCCTTTAAGGAAATTCTGATAAATAAAAAAGTATAGCAGTTTCATTTAACCAATTGTGGTCTTTAATTCAGGGCCAACAGACAACTTCCCCCTTCCACTTTCCACTCCTCCATGTTTGCACTAATGCTGCAATTTCCATATATTTGTGTAAGCTGCATGCGTGACAGTCTTTTTTATAAAATAATTTACAAAGATCATACCTTCTATTTTATTTTTATCAATTAGTATATTTGAGGTGAACCATAACATTTGTTGTATTATTTATTCAGTATTTTCTGGTGGATTAAACTGAAATTGCAACCAACTTTCTGTGGCTTGTTTTAAAGATAGTGACATTTTGGAGATTGTTTCATTTTCAAATAACCGAAAGTGAGAGGTTGTAATCTGAATAAAGGGGAAAAGCCATTATTGAACATGGTGTGAGACATTCTTACTAATCTGCTAGAGTACCAGTTTGGATTTAAGCATATCTTTTGTATGACTGAAGCCTTTAGTGAGAGGTCTAATGCTTTAATATAGAATTTCTGCCCTCTGAATTCACATTCATTATATAAATAGGCCCATTTAATTTTGTCTGGCTTGCCGTTCCAAATAAATGGAATATTGTTTGCTCATATAAATATATCTAAATATAAATATATATATATATATTTTTAAGTCGCTAGGAATAGGCAAGGCCATTAGCAAATAGGTAAACTGTGATATGACTAAAGAGTTAATCCGGGTGATTTTTACACAAATAGACAAGTATTTTCCTTTCCATGGTAGCAAGATCTTATCTATTTTTGCTAACTTTCTATAAAAATGCACTGAGATCATTTATTGCTTATGTGATTTGTATGCTGAGTATGTCCACATCACCATCAGACCATTTTATTGGTAAACTAAGCAGTAATGTAAAAAAAAATGGGGGGGGGGGGGGTCCAATACGTAACATAACACTTACCATAATTTGCTTGTAATCAAGACGTTAGAAAAAGTATCTAGATCCTCTATGATGCTGTGGAGGGATCCAAATTGTGGATTTAAAAGAAAACGTGAAACATCAGTGAACAATGAATCTTTTTGTTTTTAAGCCCTGGATTTCTAATCCCTTGATACTATTGTTGGATCTGATTTAAATAGCTAACCTTTTCATGGACATAATAAATAGATATGCCGACACTGGACAACCTTGTTTTATTGCTCTTGACAGTTTTATACTTTCTGAGGAGTAGTCATTATTTACTATTTTACACCTATAGTTACTTTACATACCTTTAACCCATTGTATAATTGAAATATTCCTGGCATTTATAAACGAATTCCAGTCGTACTTTATCAAAAGCCTTTTCAAAGTCAGCTGCTGTATGAATACCAGGACTGGATTCCTAGATTTTTCACAGTGTTCTATTGTTTCCAGTACTTACTTGTCTTATATTATCTAAAAAAAAAATGTCTGATTAGGATGAATAATATCCAACAATACCTTTTTAATTTCGAGTGGTATGCGGATTGTTAGAATCTTTTGCATAACAACAATGAAATGTAAGGGGCCTCGTTTAAATGGACTGAATCTTTGTTTATCACTTCGGTCCTGTTTCAGTAATAATGAAATCAGACCTTCTTGTTGAGTATCTGATAATCTACCATTTTTATAGGAGTGGTTAAAACATGCTAATAACGGTCCTCTGAGTATATCACAAAAGGTTTGGTATACCTCCAATGGTATGCCATCCAGCCCTGGAGTTTTCCCATCCTTAAAGGTTTTAATTGCATTATGAAATTCATCCTCTGTAATTTGGCCTTCACATGAGACTTTCTGTACACATGTTAATTTTACATTATTCATAGAACAAACATCCATACAATTAACTTCGGTTAGTGAGATGGAGGAGACCGAAATGAAAACATATGCTTAATTAAAGTACTTTGCTTCCTCTTTCAAAATATTGTTCGGGTAATCATGGGTGACTCCGTCATTTGTAATAAGTTTCAGTAAAAAAAATTAAAAAAAGTTTTGTACAATTTCTATGTTGAAGATGAAAAACGATTTGTTGCATTTTTCCCCATATTCCATCCAGTTTGTTTTATTTTTATAATATATTACACTTTTTTTTTTTAAATATATATATTTTCTTGAATAAGTTTCTCCATTTATTTGTGTCTTTCCTCTGACGTATTCTGTGCCTCTATGGTACAGTTGTTATTGCTATCTATCTGTACTGTTAGTCTCTCTATTTTCTTTCTTAATATGAATTATTTTAACTAAAATTGCTTTTGTTTTAAAGAAGAGTATTGTATTGCATGGTCTCTAAAGGCACATTTAATAGTGTCCCATACAATAAGGGGTTCTGCTGTATATATACAATTGAAGTTGGAAGTTTACATACACCTTAGCCAAATACATTTAAACTCAGTTTTTCACAATTCCTTACATTTAATCCTAGTAAAAATTAACTGTCTTAGGTCAGTTAGGATCACCACTTTATTTTAAGAATGTGAAATGTCAGAATAATAGTAGAAAGAATGATTTAATTAAGCTTTTATTTCTTTCATCACATTCCCAGTGGGTCAGAAGTTTACATACACTCAATTAGTATTTGGTAGCATTGCCTTTACATTGTTTAACTTGGGTCAAATGTTTCGGGTTTCAACAAGCTTCCCACAATAAGTTGTGTGCATTTTGGCCCATTCCTCCTGACAGAGCTGGTGTAACTGAGTCAGGTTTGTAGGCCTCCTTGCTCGCACACACATTTTCAGTTCTGTCCACAAATGTTCTATAGGATTGAGGTCAGGGCTTTGTGACTTTGTGACCTTGACTTTGTTGTCCT
This sequence comes from Oncorhynchus mykiss, assembly GCF_057628025.1. NCBI lineage: Eukaryota > Metazoa > Chordata > Actinopteri > Salmoniformes > Salmonidae > Oncorhynchus > Oncorhynchus mykiss. The sequence continues at coordinate 75,055,327 of NC_143028.1, forward strand.
TACACCATTTTGCCACAACTTTGGAAGTATGCTCGAGGTCATTGTTCATTTGGAAGACCCAAGCTTTAAAACCTCTTAAGGATTAGCCCCTTTTTTTCAATTTTCGTCTAAAATGACATACCCAAATCTACCTGCCTGTAGCTCAGGACCTGAAGCGAGGATATACATATTCTTGGTACCATTTGAAAGGAAAGACTTTGAACCTCATGGACATGTGAACAAATTTACATTTTCTGTCAAGACTGCCCAAATAAGCCTAATTTGTTTATTAAGGTCTGTCAGTGTGGAACATTTCAAGAACTTCGAAAATGTCTTTCTTGTGCAGTTGCAAAAACCATCAAGCTCTATAAAGAAACTGGCTCTCATGAAGACCTGCCACAGGAAAGGAAGAGGATAAGTTCACTAGAGTTAACTTCAACTCAGATTACAGCCCAAATAAATGCTACACGGAATTCAAGTAACAGACACACCTCAACAACAACAGTTCAGAGGAGACTGAGTGAATCAGGCCTTCATAGTCGAATTGCTGCAAATAAGCCACTACTAAAGGACACCAATAAGAAGAAGAGACTTGCTTGGGCCAAGAAACACGAGCAATGGACATTAGACCAGTGGAAATCTGTCCTTTGGTCTAGTGAGTCTAAATTTAAGATCTTTGGTTCCAACCTCCATGTCTTTGTGAGGCGCAGAGTAGGTGAATGGATGATCTCCGCGTGTGTGATTCCCACCATGAAGCATGAAGGAGTAGGTGTGATGGTGTGGGGGTGCTTTGCTGGTGACACTGTCTGTAATTTATCTAGAATTCAAGGCACACTTAACCAGCATGGCTACCACAACCATCTGCAGTGATATGCCATCCCATCTGGTTTGGGCTAAGTGGGACTATTATTTGTTTTTCAACAGGACCATGACCCAACACACCTCCAGGTGACAGTTACTATCTATGTTACTATTTTACCAAGAAGGAGAGGGATGGAGTGCTGCATCAGATGACCTGGCCTCCACAATCCCCCGACCTCAAAAAAATTGAGATGGTTTGGAATGAGTAGGAACACAGCGTGAAGGAAAAGCAGCCAACAAGTGCTCAGCATATATGGGAACTCCTTCAAGACTGTTGGAAAAGCATTCCAGGTGAATCTGGTTGAGACCGGTAAGTGTATATTTACTGACTAGTTGAAGAACGCCCAGTTTGTTATTTATCGACTTCAGCAAGTCAGTTTCTACACGCATAAATCGTCTGTATCCATCGAGGAGTCATGTGTTCTTTTGGGGATTGGTTCTCCATGCTTACTTCTCCGACATGTTTGGGTATTGGATCTCCATGCTTACTCTCCGACATGTTTGGGTATTGGATCTCCATGCTTACTCTCCGACATGTTTGGGTATTGGATCTCCATGCTTACTTCTCCGACATGTTTGGGTATTGGATCTCCATGCTTACTTCTCTGACATGTTTGGGTATTGGATCTCCATGCTTACTCTCCGACATGTTTGGGTATTGGATCTCCATGCTTACTTCTCTGACATGTTTGGGTATTGGATCTCCATGCTTACTCTCCGACATGTTTGGGTATTGGATCTCCATGCTTACTCTCCGACATGTTTGGGTATTGGATCTCCATGCTTACTCTCTGACATGTTTGGGTATTGGATCTCCATGCTTACTCTCTGACATGTTTGGGTATTGGATCTCCATGCTTACTCTCTGACATGTTTGGGTATTGGATCTCTATGCTTACTTCTCCGACATGTTTGGGTATTGGATCTCCATGCTTACTCTCCGACATGTTTGGGTATTGGATCTCCATGCTTACTCTCTGACATGTTTGGGTATTGGATCTCCATGCTTACTCTCTGACATGTTTGGGTATTGGATCTCCATGCTTACTCTCTGACATGTTTGGGTATTGGATCTCCATGCTTACTTCTCTGACATGTTTGGGTATTGGATCTCCATGCTTACTCTCTGACATGTTTGGGTATTGGATCTCCATGCTTACTCTCCGACATGTTTGGATATTGGATCTCCATGCTTACTCTCTGACATGTTTGGGTATTGGATCACCATGCTTACTCTCTGACATGTTTGGGTATTGGATCTCCATGCTTACTTCTCTGACATGTTTGGGTATTGGATCTCCATGCTTACTCTCTGACATGTTTGGGTATTGGATCTCCATGCTTACTCTCCGACATGTTTGGGTATTGGATCTCCATGCTTACTCTCCGACATGTTTGGGTATTGATTGTATTGGTGATATTGGTCGATACATTTCTCTAGCCTTACAATTTGTTTTGTGTTGTGTTGTTTTCCAGATTGGAGGTTATTGCCCATGAGTATGTGGAGTGAAGTTTTAATATTTTCTTCAGATTTACAGGTAATGAATATTACGTTTTTATCTTGAGGCATTCTGCACCGCTGTCTTCAGTCCGCCATATCCTGTCTCCTACTATTAACAAGATACTATTCACACTATTCACACGTTATTATTCACACGTTATTATTCACACTTTACTGTTCACAATTTACTATTCACACGTTACTATTCACACTTTACTATTTACACGTTATTATTCACACTGTATTATTCACACTTTACTATTTACACGTTATTATTCACACTGTATTATTCACACTTTACTATTCACACTTTATTATTCACACTTTATTATTCACACTTTACTATTCACACTTTACTATTCACACGTTATTATTCACACTTTATTATTCACACTTTACTATTCACACTGTATTATTCACACTTTACTATTCACACTTTACTATTCACACGTTATTATTCACACTTTACTATTCACACTTTACTATTCACACGTTATTATTCACACGTTACTATTCACACTTTACTATTTACACGTTATTATTCACACTGTATTATTCACACTTTACTATTCACACGTTATTATTCACACTTTATTATTCACACTTTACTATTCACACTTTACTATTCACACATTATTCACACTTTATTATTCACACTTTACTATTCACACTGTATTATTCACACTTTACTATTCACACTTTACTATTCACACGTTATTATTCACACTTTACTATTCACACTTTACTATTCACACGTTATTATTCACACTTTACTATTCACACGTTATTATTCACACTGTATTATTCACACTTTACTATTCACACGTTATTATTCACACTTTACTATTCACACGTTATTATTCACACTTTACTATTCACACGTTATTATTCACACTGTATTATTCACACTTTACTATTCACACTTTACTATTCACACGTTATTATTCACACTGGCGGTCTAAGGCGGTCTTCTGGTCAGACTCCGGAGACTCCGGAGACGGGCACAGCGCGCACCACTCCCTAGCATTCTTCTTGCCAATGTCCAGTCTCTTGACAACAAGGTTGATGAAATCCGAGCAAGGGTAGCATTCCAGAGGGACATCAGAGACTGTAACGTTCTTTGCTTCACGGAAACGTGGCTCACTGGAGAGACTCTATCCGAAGCGGTGCAGCCAACGGGTTTCTCCACACATCGCGCAGACAGGAAAAAACATCTTTCTGGTAAAAAGAGGGGCGGCGGCGTATGCCTTATGACTAACGTGACATGGTGTGATGAAAGAAACATACAGGAACTCAAATCCTTCTGTTCACCTGATTTAGAATTCCTCACAAGCATTTCGCTACACTCGCATTAACATCTGCTAACCATGTGTATGTGACAAATAAAATTTTATTTGATTTGATTTGACTTTACTATTCACACGTTATTATTCACACTTTACTATTCACACGTTATTATTCACACTGTATTATTCACACTTTACTATTCACACTTTACTATTCACACTTTACTATTCACACGTTATTAGACCGCCTGTAGACCGCATTATCTACCAAGAGAATTCTCTTCGATTATAATCACAGCCGTATACATCCCCCCCCAAGCAGACACATCGATGGCTCTGAACGAACTTTATTTAACTCTTTGCAAACTGGAAAACATTCATCCGGAGGCTGCATTCATTGTAGCTGGGGATTTTAACAAGGCTAATCTGAAAACAAGACTCCCTAAATTTTATCAGCATATCGATTGCGCAACCAGGGGGGGAAAGACCTTGGATCATTGTTACTCTAACTTCCGCGACGCATATAAGGCCCTGCCCCGCCCCCCTTTCGGAAAAGCTGACCACGACTCAATTTTGTTGATCCCTGCCTACAGACAGAAACTAAAACAAGAGGCTCCCACGCTGAGGTCTGTCCAACGCTGGTCCGACCAAGCTGACTCCACACTCCAAGACTGCTTCCACCACGTGGACTGGGACATGTTTCGTATTGCGTCAGACAACAACATTGACGAATACGCTGATTCGGTGTGTGAGTTCATTAGAACGTGCGTTGAAGATGTCGTTCCCATAGCAACGATTAAAACATTCCCTAACCAGAAACCGTGGATTGATGGCAGCATTCGCGTGAAACTGAAAGCGCGAACCTCTGCTTTTAATCAGGGGAAGGTGTCTGGTAACATGACCGAATACAAACAGTGCAGCTATTCCCTCCGCAAGGCTATCAAACAAGCTAAGCGTCAGTACAGAGACAAAGTAGAATCTCAATTCAACGGCTCAGACACAAGAGGCATGTGGCAGGGTCTACAGTCAATCACGGACTACAGGAAGAAATCCAGCCCAGTCACGGACCAGGATGTCCTGCTCCCAGGCAGACTAAACAACTTTTTTGCCCGCTTTGAGGACAATACAGTGCCACTGACACGGCCGGCAACGAAAACATGCGGTCTCTCCTTCACTGCAGCCGAGGTGAGTAAGACATTTAAACGTGTTAACCCTCGCAAGGCTGCAGGCCCAGACGGCATCCCCAGCCGCGCCCTCAGAGCATGCGCAGACCAGCTGGCCGGTGTGTTTACGGACATATTCAATCAATCCCTATACCAGTCTGCTGTTCCCACATGCTTCAAGAGGGCCACCATTGTTCCTGTTCCCAAGAAAGCTAAGGTAACTGAGCTAAACGACTACCGCCCCGTAGCACTCACTTCCGTCATCATGAAGTGCTTTGAGAGACTAGTCAAGGACCATATCACCTCCACCCTACCTGACACCCTAGACCCACTCCAATTTGCTTACCGCCCAAATAGGTCCACAGACGATGCAATCTCAACCACACTGCACACTGCCCTAACCCATCTGGACAAGAGGAATACCTATGTGAGAATGCTGTTCATTGACTACAGCTCGGCATTCAACACCATAGTACCCTCCAAGCTCGTCATCAAGCTCGAGACCCTGGGTCTCGACCCCGCCCTGTGCAACTGGGTACTGGACTTCCTGACGGGCCGCCCCCAGGTGGTGAGGGTAGGCAACAACATCTCCTCCCGCTGATCCTCAACACTGGGGCCCCACAAGGGTGCGTTCTGAGCCCTCTCCTGTACTCCCTGTTCACCCACGACTGCGTGGCCACGCACGCCTCCAACTCAATCATCAAGTTTGCGGACGACACAACAGTGGTAGGCTTGATTACCAACAACGACGAGACGGCCTACAGGGAGGAGGTGAGGGCCCTCGGAGTGTGGTGTCAGGAAAATAACCTCACACTCAACGTCAACAAAACTAAGGAGATGATTGTGGACTTCAGGAAACAGCAGAGGGAACACCCCCCTATCCACATCGATGGAACAGTAGTGGAGAGGGTAGCAAGTTTTAAGTTCCTCGGCATACACATCACAGACAAACTGAATTGGTCCACTCACACAGACAGCATTGTGAAGAAGGCGCAGCAGCGCCTCTTCAACCTCAGGAGGCTGAAGAAATTTGGCTTGTCAACAAAAGCACTCTCAAACTTCTACAGATGCACAATCGAGAGCATCCTGGCGGGCTGTATCACCGCCTGGTACAGCAACTGCTCCGCCCTCAACCGTAAGGCTCTCCAGAGGGTGGTGAGGTCTGCACAACGCATCACCGGGGTCAAACTACCTGCCCTCCAGGACACCTACACCACCCGATGTCACAGGAAGGCCATAAAGATCATCAAGGACATCAACCACCCGAGCCACTGCCTGTTCACCCCGCTATCATCCAGAAGGCGAGGTCAGTACAGGTGCATCATAGCTGGGACCGAGAGACTGAAAAACAGCTTCTATCTCAAGGCCATCAGACTGTTAAACAGCCACCACTAACATTGAGTGGCTGCTGCCAACACACTGACACTGACTCAACTCCAGCCACTTTAATAATGGGAATTGATGGGAAATGATGTAAATATATCACTAGCCACTTTAAACAATGCTACCTTATATAATGTTACTTACCCTACATTATTCATCTCATATGCATACGTATATACTGTACTCTATATCATCGACTGTATCCTTATGTAATACATGTATCACTAGCCACTTTAAACTATGCCACTTTGTTTACATACTCATCTCATTTGTACATACTGTACTCGATACCATCTACTGTATCTTGCCTATGCTGCTCTGTACCATCACTCATTCATATATCCTTATGTACATATTCTTTATCCCCTTACACTGTAAGGGGTACAAGACAGTAGTTTTGGAATTGTTAGTTAGATTACTTGTTGGTTATTACTGCATTGTCGGAACTAGAAGCACAAGCATTTCGCTACACTCGCATTAACATCTGCTAACCATGTGTATGTGACAAATAAAATTTGATTTGATTTGATTTGACTTTACTATTCACACGTTATTATTCACACTTTACTATTCACACGTTATTATTCACACTGTATTATTCACACTTTACTATTCACACTTTACTATTCACACTTTACTATTCACACGTTATTATTCACGCTTTACTATTCACACTTTACTATTCACACTTTACTATTCACACGTTATTATTCACACTTTACTATTCACACGTTATTATTCACACTGTATTATTCACACTTTACTATTCACACGTTATTATTCACACTTTACTATTCACACGTTATTATTCACACTTTACTATTCACACGTTATTATTCACACTGTATTATTCACACTTTACTATTCACACTTTACTATTCACACGTTATTATTCACACTTTACTATTCACACGTTATTATTCACACTTTACTATTCACATGTTATTATTCACACTTTACTATTCACACTTTACTATTCACACTTTGCTATTCACACATTATTATTCACACTTTACTATTCACACGTTATTATTCACACTTTACTATTCACACGTTATTATTCACACTTTACTATTCACACGTTATTATTCACACTTTACTATTCACACTTTACTATTCACACTTTACTATTCACACTTTACTATTCACACGTTATTATTCACACTTTACTATTCACACGTTATTATTCACACTGTATTATTCACACTTTACTATTCACACGTTATTATTCACACTTTACTATTCACACGTTATTATTCACACTTTACTATTCACACTTTACTATTCACACGTTATTATTCACACTGTATTATTCACACTTTATTATTCACACTTTACTATTCACACTTTACTATTCACACTTTACTATTCACACGTTATTATTCACACTTTACTATTCACACGTTATTATTCACACTTTACTATTCACACTTTACTATTCACACTTTACTATTCACACGTTATTATTCACACTTTACTATTCACACTTTACTATTCACACGTTATTATTCACACTTTACTATTCACACGTTATTATTCACACTGTATTATTCACACTTTACTATTCACACGTTATTATTCACACTTTATTATTCACACTTTACTATTCACACTTTACTATTCACACGTTATTATTCACACTTTACTATTCACACGTTATTATTCACACTGTATTATTCACACGTTATTATTCACACTGTATTATTCACACGTTATTATTCACACTGTATTATTCACACTTTACTAATCACACTTTCTTACTATGTGATCAATACACTGCTGTTTGTTATCATTGCTTGCATAAATTAGGACAACCCTGCACTTAAGGCTGTTGAAGGGAGCTGGAGACCAGAGCATTATTAAATGCATATTATTTACTCAATTCTGTAATTCTGTGATTTTGCTGTGACAGTTACTATCTATGTTACAAAGTACACACTCACACACTAACACACAGTCCCCTCTGAGACTGGTGGAGAACAGAAAGGTTCCTGGTGTTTCTCTGAGATAACTGGAGAGAGTGAATCAGAAGAGAGTGAATCTGAAGAGAGTGAATCAGAAGAGAGTGAATCAGAAGAGAGTGAATCACGGCTGTCAGGAGACAGTTGTCCAGCTAGTTAACCCTTCCCACGTCCTCACCATCCTATCAAACATGCACAACAGGACTTAAAGATGGAATCCGCAGTAGGGGAAACAGCGCCACTGTCCGCCCCACAGCCGTTGTTATTGTTTTGTTGACGAAGAGGAAGGTGAGGAGCGTTGCCCAACGTGGTTACAAATGGCAGTACATTTTCTGCTGTTCTATCACACGGGCAATGATGTCATCGAGGAAACCGTGTTTATTGTTTGCAGTAACTTCGTTGTTGCTGTAAAATCCCAAACGGCTGTGGCAGTTTCAACAGCATTCCAGCTTTAACCCCCGCATACATGTACTCAATCTCCTACCATTGGTGAGCAGGAGACCAATGTTGGATTTCTGGGGGGCAATGTCTTTGTTTGTAACCCCTCGCTTATTGGGCAAGACAAACTTATATTCTAATATATTTGCTCTATAAGATAGTTTTAATTGAAACGATGAGCTTTACAAGATGCCTTTCCTCAATTACAATAAAATAGTGATCAACATGAAATACATTAACCTCTAATTTAGTAATCTAATCTAATTTACATCTACATGATCATTTACATCAACATTTACATACATTTGACATTTGAGTAATTTAGCAGACGATCTTATCCAGAGCGAAGTACAGTTAGTGCATTCATCTTCAGATAGCTAGGGTGAGTCACCACACATCACAGTCGTAGTAAAGTACATTTGTATGAATATAATATATTTAGATAAAAGGCACAGTCACTGAAAAGCATAGGCTTGCTGCACTCAAGCACTACATTTTCAGAGCAACCCAGATTCCCTGCCTCAGCCTGAGGCTCTCAACTAGGCTATAGCTAGTCTGTCACAATGAGCACTCAGAACAGGACCTTGAAATATAGATTACTACAGAGCAGAGCCTTATTACAAATACAGTATCTGAACCCACTACCACTCACATTACCATTGGTCCTTGATGTGAGCCCAGACCGAAGCACAGATCAGTGGGGTGACAGGCTCTTGGATTGGTTCTATCGTATACTTCTATGAACTATTATCTCTAGCAGTGGTTTAAAGTACTTATGTAAAAATACTTTGAAGAACTACTTAAAAGTAGTTTTTTGGGGGTATCTGTACTTTACTATTTATATTTTGGGCAACTTTTACTTTTACTTCACTACATTCCTAAAGAAAAGAACGTACTTTTTACTCCCTACATTTTCCATTACATCCAAAAAATACTTGTTGCATTTTGAATGATTAGCAGGACAGGAAAATTGTTCAATTCACACACTTATCAAGAGACCATCCCTGGTCATCCCTACTGCCTCTGATCTGGCGGACTCACTAAACACAAATGCATCTTTTGTAAATGATGTCTGAGTGTTGGGGTGTGGCCCTGGCTGTACATACATTTTAAAAACAAGAAAAGATATGTATAAGGGTAAAGTGACTAGGCATCAGGATATAAGGTAAACAGAGTAGCAGCAGCTTGTATGTGAGTGGGTGGGTGGGTGTAGAGTCAGTATAAATGTATGTGAGAAGGTGTGTGTGAGTGAACAGATGATGGAGTGAGCGTGTTGAAGTGACTGTGTGTGTGTGTTGGCGTGACATTGTGTGTTTGTGCGTGTTGGAGTGACAGTGTGTGTGCGTGTTGGAATGACAGTGTGTGTGAGTGTTTTGGAGTGACTGTGTGTGTGTGTGTGTGTGTGTGTGTGTGTGTGTGTGTGTGTGTGTGTGTGTGTGTGTGTGTGTGTGTGTGTTGGAGTGACAGTGTGTGTGAGTGTGTAGAGCCCTGTGAGTGTGTAGGGCCCTGTGAGTGTGTAGGGCCCTGTGAGTGTGTAGGGCCCTGTAAGTGTGTAGGGCCCTGTGAGTGTGTAGGGCCCTGTGAGTGTGTAGGGCCCTGTGAGTGTGTAGGGCCCTGTGAGTGGGTAGGGCGCTGTGAGTGTGTAGGGCCCTGTGAGTGTGTAGGGCCCTGTGAGTGGGTAGGGCCCTGTGAGTGTGTAGGGCCCTGTGAGTGGGTAGGGCCCTGTGAGTGTGTAGGGCCCTGTGAGTGTGTAGGGCCCTGTGAGTGGGTAGGGCCCTGTGAGTGTGTAGGGCCCTGTGAGTGTGTAGGGCCCTGTGAGTGTGTAGGGCCCTGTGAGTGTGCCCTGTGAGTGTGCCCTATGGGACTCCCAATCACAGCCAGATGTGATACACCTTGGATTCAAACCAGGAACTGATGTGATGCCTCTTGCACTGAGATGCACTGCTTAAACTGCTGCGCCACTCGGGAGCTTGGGATAGAAGCTGTTCAGGAGCCTGTTGGTGTCAGACTGGACACACCGATACCGCTTGTGTGATGCACTGGGCTGTCTGCACTGCCATCTGTAGCGCCATGCAATCGAGGGCGGTGATATTGCCATACCAGGCAGTGATGCAGCCACAGGTTTAGATTGCGTCGGAAGGGACGGACGGATGAATGGGCTGGCTGGCTGGCTCACTCTCATAGCAGGCAGGGGCAAAACTATGGCACGGCACTTCTCCGACCTTGCTGGAGGGGTCTATACTGATGGGGAAGCCTAATAGTCTGCGTGTGGGGGCTTGTTCTCCGGTACAAGGGCAGCTTGCGACTTGCCACACACACACACACACACACTGATTAGGACTCACCCATGTGATAATTACAGTGGTGTCAGGTGGACATGGCTGGCAACACGCAAATACAGGTACAGGGCTCTTCCCAGGATTTGGTTAACAAGGTGGTGCTGCTGAGTATGGCGGAAGGGAGAGGCTGGAGGGGAGCAGTGGCCCCCTTTGGACTTTTTTTAGAATTTTTTTAAAACCTGCAACTGCCATTTCCTGCAATCTCGACCAAAATAAATACCATATTGTGGTGTGGTGCCTGGCTTTAATATGATGTAATAAAATAAAAAATAAAAAATATATATATATTACAACATAGTGCTGCAGTCACTAGGTGTCGCAGCCAGTCCACACTCCTGCGTTATTTTGGGGAGAACCCAGCTGGTATATTCTTTTTATAAGATTAATTTCAGGAAAACTGCCATTTTATCTAAACCTCTCTTCTAGCTTGAAATGAAAACACATAAAATGTCAGATCTTGTTTTAAGGTAACAGTCCCGAACACTACAGCTGTATTTTCAACTTTCAGTACTCAGCCCCTCAGCCCCTCCAAGCCAACCTAAATGTCCTGGACCTGGTGTCCCTGGAGGAGTTCAAAGGTCAAATAGATGAACAGATTGAGTCATTTAGCTGTTTCTAGTTGTCATCCGATGTCACTAGTCGGCATTGACTTTATGTAAGGAAGTATTTTATTTCACTGATGTAGTTTTGATACCGTAATGGCCCAGTAGTTTTACATACAGGACCTAATGTTTCCCGACTTGTGTCGTGTACATGTTTTTTACTGCTTGTTCTGTTTGTCTGAAACGTATGTGTTGATGCTGCTGTCTTGGTCCAGGTCTCTCTTGAAAATGTGATTTTTATCTCAATGAGAACATACTCCGAACATACCGGAACATACCAAAACATACTAGAACATATCAGAACATACTAGAACAAATCAACATTCAATGCCATTTTGTTATCTGTGCGTTGAACCATACAGGTAATTCTATTTAACTAAGATAACAGGAACACAAGCCAACTGTCTTTCAGTACATACTGTCTACAATTACAAAAAAACATATCCTTTCATACTATGAATGTACAATTTATTCTAAATACCTCTGCAACAGTTTTTACAAACATTTGAAGTATTCTTGGGATTTGTATACTGTATATCCCCTCCTTCCAAGCCAAGTCAAACCAGAGTGTGTTATCGCCATCTAGTGTCCACAAGACATTTAGCAGGACCAAACCCAGTTGATTCTCAAACTAAATTCATTTAATTAGTCTTTGACTTTTGTTGCTATTTACAATGGTAAAACAAATCAATCAAATCATGACCCCCCCCCCCCAAAAAAAAAAAAAAAATTAGTCTGAACAACACCAATATTCTTTAATGCATTTAATACAAGATTGTCCAGCAATTTCTGAATCACAAAGTAGACTCTACATGCTCATAGGCCCAGTAGACAACAGGGACGTATATTAATTGCGTGTACAGGGACGTATATTCATTGTGTATATTCATTGTGTGTACAGGGCTGTATTCTCATTGTGTACAGGGCTGTATATTCAGTGTGTGTACAGCACTGTATATTCCACCATAGTCTCACTGCTCAACTTCTCATATCCATTCACTTCAGGGGTGATGGGGCCAGGAGTTTCTCCAGACCACGTAACCTGACCAGAGAAAACTCCAGGCCCTACTTGAAGGTTTTAAACTGTGTCGTGAAACACTCTGCAAATTATGTACCTTAACCTTCAGTAAACCTTTAGTAAACCTTTAGTAAACCTTCAGTAAACTGTAAACCTTTAGTAAACCTTCAGTAAACCGTAAACCTTTAGTTAACCTTTAGTTAACCTTCAGTAAACCTTCAGTAAACCTTTAGTAAACCTTCAGTAAACCTTTAGTAAACCTTCAGTAAACCTTCAGTAAACCGTAAACCTTTAGTTAACCTTCAGTAAACCTTCAGTCAACCTTCAGTAAACCATAAACCTTCAGTAAACCTTCAGTAAACCTTCAGTAAACCATAAACCTTCAGTAAACCTTCAGTCAACCTTCAGTAAACCTTTAGTAAACCTTCAATAAACCATAAATCTTCAGTAAACCTTCAGTAAACCTTCAGTAAACCTTCAGTAGCTCCAAAGTTAATTATCATCCTCTTCCTACCAATTAATTATCTCTCTTTTTGAATTAAGCCATAAGGCACTTTTATGTAAATACAAACTGTAATAAATTATTATTTACAATCATCTTTCCCATCAAGGTTTCTAACTATTGAGGACATCTAAGGGGCTGCAGGGGGTTATGTGAAGTACCTGAACAATGTGGTACTCAACCACAATTATAAACTTTGTTTGTTTGTATCTAATATCTCCTACCATGAGCTGAAGCTGTTGATATTGTCGTTTCGTACGTTGAAGTTGTTTTCTTCAACATCATTCAGGTCATGGATTGTTATTGTGAATTCCTCAATGGCTGTTCCTCGCAGCCGACCGACACAAAACAAAACTACAGCCTAAACGGTCACAACACAATCAATTCAACTGATTCCAATGTTATGGCCATAGCAGTGCTGCAGTCAGAAGGCTGGGCAGTGTTCATTAGGTATCAAATGGAAGAAAACAGAAAGGGACAATCTGAACTTTGTAAGAAACACTTGCTTTGGTTTTCCGTTGCAAAACTTTTTACCGTGGTGTGTCCTAATGAACAAGACCCTAAGGACTTCAACAAGACAACAGACTAATGTGTTCTGATCAATCTTATCTAAATGGGAGCTGGTGTTGTCAGATAATTTTCATTCTAGCGCTGTATCAACAGTAGTATTACAGTGACTCAAATTAAAACGCTAAACAATAATATATAAACATAGTTTTTCTTTGCCCTTTTCGATCTTACAGTACAGTAGCTATGACAAGAAGCAGTCCGAGTCATAGGCATTGGCTTTGAAATAAGTGTGTGTGTGTGTGTGTGTGTGTGTGTGTGTGTGTGTGTGTGTGTGTGTGTGTTTGTGTGTGTGTGTCTGTCTGTGTGTGTCTGTGTGTGTGTGTGTGTGTTAGCCTATCGGAAAAGATCAGTGAATATTGATGCCTGTCAGCAGTAAAAGTCCATTTGAGTGTCAGTGTTCAGTCTATCAACATGTATTGATCAATCTGATTGGTATGGATCTAGTCAGAAGTCTGTGTGCAGTATTACAGTCTGTAAAAAACACCAATGCAAGGCATGGTACATATGGATTTTCCCCGGTTAGTCAGTCAGTCAGATAGTCAGATAGTCAGATAGTCAGTCAGATAATCAGTCAGTCAGATAATCAGTCAGTCAGATAGTCAGATAGTCAGTCAGATAATCAGTCAGTCAGATAGTCAGTCAGATAATCAGTCAGATAGTCAGTCAGTCAGATAGTCAGTCAGTCAGATAGTCAGTCAGATAATCAGTCAGATAGTCAGTCAGTCAGATAGTCAGTCAGTCAGATAGTCAGTCAGTCAGATAGTCAGTCAGTCAGATAGTCAGATAGTCAGTCAGTCAGATAGTCAGTCAGTCCTTCAGTCAGTCAGTCAGTCAGATAGTCAGATAGTCAGTCAGATAGTCAGATAGTCAGATAGTCAGTCAGATAATCAGTCAGTCAGATAATCAGTCAGTCAGATAGTCAGTCAGTCAGATAGTCAGTCAGATAATCAGTCAGTCAGATAGTCAGTCAGATAATAAGTCAGTCAGATAATCAGTCAGATAGTCAGTCAGTCAGATAGTCAGTCAGATAATCAGTCAGTCAGATAATCAGTCAGATAGTCAGTCAGTCAGATAGTCAGTCAGTCAGTCAGATAGTCAGTCAGTCAGATAGTCAGTCAGTCAGATAGTCAGTCAGTCCTTCAGTCAGTCAGTCAGTCAGATAGTCAGTCAGTCCTTCAGTCAGTCAGTCAGATAATCAGTCAGTCAGATAATCAGTCAGTCAGTCAGATAGTCAGTCAGTCAGATAGTCAGTCAGTCAGTCAGTCAGTCAGTCAGTCATTCAGTCAGTCAGTCAGATAGTCAGTCAGTCAGTCAGTCAGATAGTCAGTCAGTCAGTCAGATAGTCAGTCAGTCAGATAGTCAGTCAGTCAGTCAGTCAGATAGTCAGTCAGTCAGATAGTCAGTCAGTCAGTCAGATAGTCAGTCAGTCAGATAGTCAGTCAGTCAGATAGTCAGTCAGATAGTCAGTCAGCAGTAGCAGTTCAGAATATTGATCCAGTCATTCTAAAAGTACAATACAGTAGAATACAGTAGAATACAGTAGACTACCGTAGACTACAGTACAATACAGTAGAATAGCATCGGCTTGAGCGAGTTTTCACCATTGATAAATCCATGATGGGAAGTGTGCACACGGGTGATGAATCGGGACATAGCCGCAATGTGCACAACAGTGTTGTGACACGGTCAGTCTGCACACGTTTGTTCCACTGCAGAGTTAGTGAGTGCCATAGGGTTGAATGGGTGTTTGCTGCTATTCTAGTCCTTGTTTGTTGATGCTGTTCAGGAGCTTCCGTCACTCCAGTGTGTGGCCCACTCCTTCTTCTGGAGGATCCCTGCCTTCTGCTGGAACTGGGGCCGGTCTTGACGGGGGATCTTCACTGCATGGTACTGAGGAACTTTGTCTTCATACTGGACCCGACGGAAGAAACCACACTGTGGGGGAGAGAGGGAGAGGGAGAGGGAGAGGGAGAGAGAGAGAGAGAGAGAGACTAGGTTGATGTTGCTATGCAACCCAAGGAAGATTTTTGGTTGCTGATTATGAAACATTGTACATGTGCCACAAAAGCCAAAAACATCCAGGTGATTTGCATAAAGTTTGAATAAAACAGGTGACACACAACAAGCAAAGTAAACACACCACACAGCATAACACACATATGCTGACAACTCACTCGCCATTTTGTGAGAAACAAGAAACAAGTTCATTCTGGCATTCTAACCTAATCTAATCAGGAGACATATGACCAGATGAAATTAGATTATTCATGAATAGAACAGGAAGGACAATCTCATCAGGAAGAGAACATGTAAACAACTTTCTACAATGCCAGGATGAACTTGTTTCAGGTATACAGAGGTTTACAGACCACAACTCAGGCAAAGTCACAGCACTGACAGGCCGGTACAGAGCAGGCCAAGGTACAGAGCAGGCTAGGGTGCATGGCTTTACCACTTGGAGAGAGGAGAGGGCAGGAACCTATTGGTCTGACGCCTGCTTCTCAACCTCAGAGGGCTGAGCATGCATGTGGGCGTGGTAGTACTCTGTTTCGTACTGCGGGCGGCGCTCTGTACGCTTGAAGAACCCACACTGGGGAGGAGGAGGAGGAGGAGGAGGAGGAGGAGGAGGAGTTACAACAGAGATGTGGAGGGAGGAAGAGAGAGAACGCAGTTTGAAAAAAAGTAAAGAATAAGAGAGATGGACTAGAGAAGAGAGGAGAGATGGACTAGAGAAGAGAGGAGAGATGGACTAGAGAAGAGAGGAGAGTTGGACTAGAGAAGAGAGGAGAGATGGACTAGAGAGGAGAGATGGACTAGAGAGGAGAGGAGAGATGGACTAGAGAAGAGAGGAGAGATGGACTAGAGAAGTGAGGAGAGAAGGACTAGAGAAGAGAGGAGAGATGGACTAGAGAGGAGAGGAGAGATGGACTAGAGAGGAGAGGAGCGATGGACTAGAGAAGAGAGGAGAGATGGACTAGAGAAGAGAGGAGAGATGGACTAGAGAAGATAAGAGAGGAGAGATGGACTAGAGAAGAGAGAGAAGGAGAGATGGACTAGAGAAGAGAGGAGAGATGGACTAGAGAAGAGAGAGAAGGAGAAATGGACTAGAGAAGAGAGGAGAAATGGACTAGAGAAGAGAGAGGAGAGATGGACTAGAGAAGAGAGGAGATATGGACTAGAGAAGAGAGGAGAGATGGACTAGAGAAGAGAGAGAAGGAGAGATGGACTAGAGAAGAGAGGAGATATGGACTAGAGAAGAGAGAGGAGAGATGGACTAGAGAAGAGAGGAGAGATGGACTAGAAAAGAGAGAGAAGGAGAGATGGACTAGAGAAGAGAGAAGAGATGGACTAGAGAAGAGAGAGAAGGAGAGATGGACTAGAGAAGAGAGATGGACTAGAGAAGAGAGAGGAGAGATGGACTAGAGAAGAGAGAGGAGAGATGGACTAGAGAAGAGAGGAGAGATGGACTAGAGAAGAGAGAGAAGGAGAGATGGACTAGAGAAGAGAGGAGACTAGTCATGAAGAGATGGCGTAGATGGCAATATCAAAGACATTGAATGAAAAGATAATAATGGAAATAGATGTAAGTTGGCTGATGTACATTTTTTGTACGTGTAAAACAACACATTTCACCGCACCTATCTGGTGGATGTGAGAATAAAAATAAAAAAGTAACCCGTTTTCTCTCTTCCAGAGTATTCAGGCCAGCAGAGCCAGCAGCAGGATACCAGCCAGGAGAATAGAGATACAGTGCCTTGTGAAAGTATTCGGCCCCCTTGAACTTTGCGACCTTTTGCCACATTTCAGGCTTCAAACATAAAGATATAAAACTGTATTTTTTTGTGAAGAATCAACAACAAGTGGGACACAATCATGAAGTGGAACAACATTTATTGGATATTTCAAACTTTTTTAACAAATCAAAAACTGAAAAATTGGGCGTGCAAAATTATTCAGCCCCCTTAAGTTAATACTTTGTAGCGCCACCTTTTGCTGCGATTACAGCTGTAAGTCGCTTGGGGTATGTCTCTATCAGTTTTGCACATCGAGAGACTGACATTTTTTCCCATTCCTCCTTGCAAAACAGCTCGAGCTCAGTGAGGTTGGATGGAGAGCATTTGTGAACAGCAGTTTTCAGTTCTTTCCACAGATTCTCGATTGGATTCAGGTCTGGACTTTGACTTGGCCATTCTAACACCTGGATATGTTTATTTTTGAACCATTCCATTGTAGATTTTGCTTTATGTTTTGGATCATTGTCTTGTTGGAAGACAAATCTCCGTCCCAGTCTCAGGTCTTTTGCAGACTCCATCAGGTTTTCTTCCAGAATGGTCCTGTATTTGGCTCCATCCATCTTCCCATCAATTTTAACCATCTTCCCTGTCCATGCTGAAGAAAAGCAGGCCCAAACCATGATGCTGCCACCACCATGTTTGACAGTGGGGATGGTGTGTTCAGCTGTGTTGCTTTTACGCCAAACATAACGTTTTGCATTGTTGCCAAAAGTTCAATTTTGGTTTCATCTGACCAGAGCACCTTCTTCCACATGTTTGGTGTGTCTCCCAGGTGGCTTGTGGCAAACTTTAAATGACACTTTTTATGGATATCTTTAAGAAATGGCTTTCTTCTTGCCACTCTTCCATAAAGGCCAGATTTGTGCAATATACGAGTGATTGTTGTCCTATGGACAGAGTCTCCCACCTCAGCTGTAGATCTCTGCAGTTCATCCAGAGTAATCATGGGCCTCTTGGCTGCATCTCTGATCAGTCTTCTCCTTGTATGAGCTGAAAGTTTAGAGGGACGGCCAGGTCTTGGTAGATTTGCAGTGGTCTGATACTCCTTCCATTTCAATATTATCGCTTGCGCAGTGCTCCTTGGGATGTTTAAAGCTTGGGAAATCATTTTGTATCCAAATCCGGCTTTAAACTTCTTCACAACAGTATCTCGGACCTGCCTGGTGTGTTCCTTGTTCTTCATGATGCTCTCTGCGCTTTTAACGGACCTCTGAGACTATCACAGTGCAGGTGCATTTATACGGAGACTTGATTACACACAGGTGGATTGTATTTATCATCATTAGTCATTTAGGTCAACATTGGATCATTCAGAGATCCTCACTGAACTTCTGGAGAGAGTTTGCTGCACTGAAAGTAAAGGGGCTGAATAATTTTGCACGCTCAATTTTTCAGTTTTTGATTTGTTAAAAAAGTTTGAAATATCCAATAAATGTCGTTCCACTTCATGATTGTGTCCCACTTGTTGTTGATTCTTCACAAAAAAATACAGTTTTATAACTTTATGTTTGAAGCCTGAAATGTGGCAAAAGGTCGCAAAGTTCAAGGGGGCCGAATACTTTCGCAAGGCACTGTACACCACATGACCAACAGTATTTGGCCCCATGCTCGTCAAACATCTCATTCCATAATCAGGGGCTTTAATATGGATGTTGCCGCCCCTTGCTGCTATAACAGCCTCCACTCTTCTGGGAGTGATGTCGGGCGATGAGGACTGGTTCGCAATCGGCATTCCAGTTCATCCCAGAGGTGTTTGTTGAGGTCAGGGCTCTAATAGAGCCCAGTCAAGTTCTTCCACACCGATCTCGAAAATCCATTTCTATGGACATCACTTTGTGTATGGGGACGTTGTCATGCTGAAACAGGAAAGGGCCTACCCAAAACTGATGCCTCAAAGTTGGAAGTACAGAATCATCTAGAATGTTATTGTATGATGTAGCGTTAAGATTTCTCTTCACTGGAACTAAGGGGCCAAGCATGAACCATGAAAAACAGCCCTAGCCCATTACTCCTCCTCCACCAAACTTTACAGTTGGCACTACGCATTCAGGCAGGTAGCGTTCTCCTGCCATGCGCCAAACTCAGATTAGTTCCGTCGGACTGCCAGATAGTGAAACATGATTCATTACTCCAGAGAACACGTTTCCACTGCATGGTGATCTTAGGCTTGTGTGCGGCTGCTCAGCCATGGAAACTAATTTCATGAAGCCCCCAGAGGAACAGTTATTGTTCTGACGTTGGTTCCAGAGGCAGTTTGGGACTCGGTAGTGAGTGTTGCAACCGAGGACAGACGATTTTTACTCGCTATGCGCTTCAGCACTTAATGGTCCTGTTCTGTGAGCTTGTGTGGCCTACCACTTCGCGGCTGAGACGTTGTTGCTCCTTTTCGTTTCCACTTCACAATAACAGCACTTACAGTTGACTGGGGCAGCTCTAGCAGGGCAGAAATTGTATGAACTAACTTGATGGAAAGGTGGCATCCTTTGACGGTGCCACGTTGACGCTGTCGATGTTTGTCTATGGAGATTGCATGGCTGAGTGCTGATTTATTTTATTTTTTTACATCTGAAATAGCTGAATCCACTCATCTGAAGGGGTGTCCACATACTTGTGTATTTATATTGTATGTAGGTACAGTAATTAATGTACCATAGGTACGGAGAGTCATATGATATGTGTTGTATCTTCTACGGTATGCAGACCAGCAGAGCCAGCACCAGGATAATATAGATATGTAGGAACAGTAATAGAGGTGCTTATTCTGTGTTATACTAGGTGTTGGTACCTTCCAGAGGATGCAGACCAGCAGAGACAGCACCAGGATAATAGAGATATGTAGGAACAGTAATGGAGGTGCTTATTCTGTGTTATACTAGGTGTTGGTACCTTCCAGAGGATGCAGACCAGCAGAGACAGCACCAGGATACCAGCCAGGATGGCTATGAGAATCCACCACCAGGGGACCCAGTACTGGGCAGTCAGACCAACCTCTGGGTAAATCATCACTGGGACCTACAGGGGAAACACAGTCATATAAAGTAATGAGTGTTTTATTGGCTCTAGTTGTTCATTGTAATAGTTAAGAGTGTGTGTGTCACTCAGTGTGATTGCATGTGTGTCTCTCAGTGTGTGTGTGTCTCTCAGTGTGTGTGTGTGTGTGTGTGTGTATGTGTGTGTGTGTGTGTGTGTGTGTGTGTGTGTGTGTGTGTGTGTGTGTGTGTGTGTGTGTGTGTGTGTGTGTGTTTCTCAGTGTGTATGTGTGTGTGTGTGTGTTTGTCTCAGTGTGTCTCAGTGTGTGTGTGTCTCAGTGTGTGTGTGTTTCTCAGTGTGTGTGTGTGTATGTGTGTGTGTTTCTCATTGTGTTTGTGTGTGTTTCTCGGTGTGTGTGTTTCTCAGTGTGTGTGTGTGTGTGTGTGTGTGTGTGTGTGTGTGTGTGTGTGTGTGTGTGTGTGTGTGTGTGTGTGTTTGTTACCTGTGCAGCAGCATCCCTCAGCACCAGGTGTTTGATGCTGGACTTGACTGTGATGTTGGCTCTAACCAGCAGCTCCAGAGCACTGACTGATGGGAACTCCTAAGAGAGATGAAACGAGAGGGATGGAAAAGAGAAGAGGAGAGAGGAAAAGAGGAGAGAGAGAGAGAGAGCGAGAGACATGAAAAAGGAAAAAGAGGAGAAGAAAGAGAGAGACATGAAAAAGAGGAGAAGAAAAAGAGAGAGGGGGGGAGAAGAAAGGATAGAGAAGATTAACACTAGTCATTTACTATGTGAAGGAGATTAGCGTGGCTCTGACCAGTAGCTCCAGAACCTGGTCTGAAGGAAACTCCTGACAGCAAGAGATCACATCAATACATGATGTATCCATCAAAAGTTACAGAAATCCCTTTTAACATCAGTAGTTGTCTTGGCACATCGTGCTTTATAGCAGGTCAGCCTAGATCCCAAAGAGCAAGCAGAAGCAGAGAAGACTTTCTCAACACAGACATTTACTAAGGAGAGGAGATTACACTGGCCAAACATGATCAATGACATTATCAATGATATATTTACATGAGATGGTCTATAATAGGTTAGCCTGGCAAGAGACTGAGATCACTTTGTGCTTTAGCCAACTCCTATGACTCATTCCTCATTGTTTCATTTACAATGAATGACAAGGAACACGGATAATGACGGCTTATGATGATTTATACATTGTCATAACAAAACGCAAAGTGTCCCTCGTGTTGCCTTGTAGTTACAATATCGGCTCTCACTCCTTCATCGTGTGTTGTTTGAGGGGTAGTGTTGTTGAGGGGTAGTGTTGTTGAGGGATAGTGTTGTTGAGGGGTGGTCTTGTTTGAGGGATAGTGTTGTTGAGGGGTAGTGTTGTTTGAGGGGTAGTGTCGTTGAGGGGTAGTGTTGTTGAGGGATAGTGTTGTTGAGGGGTAGTGTTGTTTGAGGGGTAGTGTCGTTGAGGGGTAGTGTCGTTGAGGGGTAGTGTTGTTGAGGGGTAGTGTTGTTGAGGGATAGTGTTGTTGAGGGGTAGTGTTGTTTGAGGGGTAGTGTTGTTGAGGGGTAGTGTTGTTGAGGGGTAGTGTTGTTGAGGGGTAGTGTTGTTGAGGGGTAGTGTTGTTGAGGGGTAGTGTTATGTTTGTTCTTTGATGAATGCTGAAACCAGGCGCAGCATTACTACTTTTAATAACCAGATGCTTCATCTAGCAAAGTACATCACTTGTGTAGCCATACCACCACAAGTTCTGCATAGTGCATTGCACTGAACAGTAGTCTAAATTAAAAAACACAATACATGAGTGCAGGTTTTATCTATCTATAAACTATAAGCTAAAAAAAAGCACTTGTTTTTTCCTACTAGCACTGACCTTGCTGAGGGAAAATGTTCTTGCTACGTCTGTGATATGTTGTTGTCTCACCAATTATTTTAAGAAAAAAATGCTATCTGTAAGCTCTTTGAAGCTAAAAAAAAACACTTGTTTTTTCCTACTAGCACTGACTTTGATGATAAATACTTTTTGGAGGGAAAATGTACTTGCTATGATTGGGATATGTCGTCTCAGCTAGCTATGTTAAAATGAATACACTACTACTGTAAGTCGCTCTGGATAACAGTGTCTGCTAAATTACTAGAATAGAAATGTAATGTGATGTGTTTGTTTGTTTTACCTTCAGGGAGGTGCTGTTACACCACGTGTTGTGTGGGGTGAATTGCATCGTGGGAACAGTAGTCTTTGTTATTACCACATAACAACATAATGTGATAGGTGATGTGGTGTTTTACCTTCAGGGAGGTGCTGTTACACCAAGCGTTGTGTGGGGTGAATTGCATCGTGGGAACAGTAGTCTTTGTTATTACCACATAATAACATAATGTGATAGGTGATGTGGTGTTTTACCTTCAGGAAGGTGCTTTTACACCACGTGTTGTGTGGGGTGAATTGCATCGTGGGAACAGTAGTCTTTGTTATTACCACATAATAACATAATGTGATAGGTGATGTGGTGTTTTACCTTCAGGGAGGTGCTGTTACACCACGTGTTGTGTGGGGTGAATTGCATCGTGGGAAAAGTAGTCTTTGTTATAACCACATAACAACATAATGTGATAGGTGATGTGGTGTTTTACCTTCAGGGAGGTGCTGTTACACCACGTGTTGTGTGGGGTGAATTGCATCGTGGGAAAAGTAGTCTTTGTTATAACCACATAACAACATAATGTGATAGGTGATGTGGTGTTTTACCTCCAGAAAGGTGCTGTTCCAAAGGCGTCCCTGGATCTTGAGGACAGCAGAGTCAGAGAAGCTGTGGAGAGGACACTGGAACAGCACACAGCGCGCTGAACCCAGCAGACAGTCCTACACAGAGGGTTGGAAGACCATCGATGAGAATAGCAGAGTTGCTATACAATCAAACTCACAGTATGGATGCGTTGAGGTACAGGGCTCTAAGGGCATGTTTGTAGCACGTGAGCTATGGGATGTTCTCTATAGTCCTGGCCTGATTACAACCAGTGTTGTGGAGTAGTGAACTACATGTAGTTCAACCAGTAATTTAACTACATTTTACAGTAGCTTGGTGGTACTTGAACTAAATTCAACTCTTGGTAGTGTTTCCGGTAGTTAATTACTTTTTTAGCCATGTAGCGGTGTAGCTAACTACTGTAACTACACACTACTGTTTTACCATGTAGCGGTGTAGCTAACTACTGGAACTACACACTACTGTTTTACCGTGTAGCGGTGTAGCTAACTACTGGAACTACACACTACTGTTTTACCATGTAGCGGTGTAGCTAACTACTGTAACTACACACTACTGTTTTACCATGTAGCGGTGTAGCTAACTACTGGAACTACATGCTACTATTTTACCATGTAGCGGTGTAGCTCACTACTGGAACTACACACTACTGTTTTACCATGTAGCTGTGTAGCTAACTACTGGAACTACACGTAGCTGTGTAGCTAACTACTGGAACTACACATTACTATTTTACCATGTAAATGTGTAGCTAACTACTAGAACTACACGCTACTGTTTTACCATTTAGCGGTGTAGCTAACTACTGGAACTACACGCTACTATTTTACCATGTAGCGGTGTAGATCAGACCTGCCTATTTCTCACTTCTGTTTATGTGATTAATAGGATAAATTATACATTCTGTTCAAATCTGACTCCAAAGTGATCTATTCTTACGATTTGTAGTCTATGACGTTTCAGATTTAGATATGATAATGTATCACAAAGTAGCTTTAGTTCAGTAAACTGTATTATCTTAAGTGTGGATTCCATATAGAACCCTCAGTGGAAAGGATTATACATGGAACTCAAAAGGGTTCTACCTGGAACCAAAAAGCGTTCTTCAAAGGGTTATCTTATGGGGACAACCAAATAACCCTTTTAGTTCTAGATAGCACCTTTTTTCTAAGAGTGTACACATACTGTGGCAAGAAAAAGTATGTGAACCCTTTGGAATTACCTGAATTTCTGCATAAATTGATCATCAAATTTGATATTATCTTCATCTAAGTCACAACAATAGACAAACATAGTGTGCTTAAACTAATAACACACAAATTATTGTATGTTTGTCTATATTGAATGCATCATTTAAACATTCACAGTGTAGGTTGGGAAAAGTATGTGAACCCCTAGGCTAATGACTTCTCCAAAAGATAACTGGAGTCAAAATCAGCTAATCTGGAGTCCAATCAACCAGACGAGATTGGAGATGTTGGTTAGATCTGCTTTGCCCTATAAAAAACACTCAAAATGTTTTGCTATTTGCTATTCACAAGAAGCCTTGCCTGATGTGAACCATGCCTCGAACAAAAGAGATCGCAGAAGACCTAGGATTAAGAATTGTTGACTTGCATAAAGCTGGAAAGGGTTACAAAAGTATCTCTAAAAGCCTTGATGTTCATCAGTCCACGGTAAGACAAATTGTCTATAAATGGAGAAAGTTCAGCACTGTTGGCCGTCCTGCAAAGATGACTGCAAGAGCACAGCTCAGAATGCTCAATGAGGTTAAGAAGAATCCTAGAGTGTCAGCTAAAGACATACAGAAATCTCTGGAACATGGTAACATCTCTGTTGACGAGTCTGCTATATGTAAAACACTAAACCAGAATGGTGTTCATGGGAGGGCACCACGGAAGAAGCCACTGTTGTCCACAAAAAACTGTCTGAAGTTTGAAAAAGTGCACCTGGATGTTCCACAGCGCTACAGGCAAAATATTCTGTGGATAGATTAAACTACAGTTGAGTTGTTTGGAAGGAACACACAACACTATGTGTGGAGAAAAAAAGACACAACGACCCAAAACACAGGAGTAAAGCAACAACAGAATGGCTTCAAAATAAGAAAATACGCCTTCTGGAGTCCTGACCTCAACCTGATTGAGATAATGTGGCATGACCTGAAGAGAGCACTTCCCACCAGACATCCCAAGAATATTGCTGAATTGAAACAGTTTTGTAAAGAGGAATGGTCCAAAATTCCTCCTGACCATTGTGCAAGTCTGATCCACAACTACAGATAATGTTTGGTTGAGGTTATTGCTTCCAAAGGAGGATCAACCAGTTATGAAATCCAAGGGTTCACATACTTTTCCCACCCTGCACTGTGAATGTTTACACGGTGTGCTCAATAAAGACATGAAAAACATATAATTTCTCTGTGTTATTAGTTTTAAGCAGAGTGTTTGTCTATTGTTGTGACTTTCAATGAAGATCACATCAAATTTTATGACCAATTTATGCAGAAATCCAGGTACAGGTATTTCCGAAAGGTTCACATACTTCTTCTTGCCACTGTAGCTTTAGTGTAGCTTAACTTCTTTCAGTGTGAAGTAACAGGTAACTTGATAAACTATATCTTCACAGTAGCTTCCCCAGTAATGGTTACAACCCCATTGTAATCCATCTTGTTCCCTGTCCCCCTGCACCTCTCTGATTCAGAGGGGTTGGTTTAAATGCGGAAGACACATTTCAGTTGACGGCATTCAGTTCTACATCTGACTAGGTATCCCCCTTTCCCTGTCCCTCTCTTTCTCTGACATCTCTCTCCCTCTCTCTTTCTGTCCCTCCCTCACTCTCACTTTCTGTCCCTCCCTCACTCTCTCTCTCACCAGTTTGAGTGACTTGCGTCTCTCTGAGGCAGCCACAGCAGGCGTAGTCCTTCCCAGACTGCCCTTGGTCATCACATGGCCCTCCTCTTCTGGGTTGGAACGCCCCTTCCTCCTGGCCTGCTCACAGGGACATGAAGCAGAGGACAACACACATTGCATCACGTATATCAAATATACCTATATATATATATATATATATTTTTTTTTACATCTCATGAAACCACAACAATACTTTTAGGCAAACAATATAATTATGCTTTAGCTCATGAGTGTGAGGAGGTGTACCCCTTTTTGTCCAATGGGGTTATTTATGGACAATATTTGTCTCCATTTATGGAACCCTTTATGGCTCAAGACCACTAAAATCCTACCTTCAGGCCTGCTGCCTGTGGCTGGTCGTCAGAAGGAGAACTGTGGGAGAACTTGCGTGGGTTGAGGGAGGTGTGGGGGGTACAGGGTGTTTCTGGATGGCCATGGAAGTGGAGAGCAGTGGGGTACAGGAGCCACTTCCCATTGGACAGCTCGTGAGGCCACATGATGTTGAGGAAGGCGGAGCCTAGAGTCTGCAGGGACGGCCCGGTGTTGGTCACCTGATCAAAACATGAAGGGGTGAATAGTTAAATGAATGAAAAAAAGCACACCAAAAACACACCAAAATATTAATATATTGCTCTCTTCACAACACTGCATAGCTTTTTATCTTATATCTTCCAAGGTCCACAGCCATAGAAATATATCCCTGTGCTACATTATCAATCAATCAATCGAATGTATTTATAAAGCCCTTTTAACATCAGCGGATGTCACAAAGTGGTCTAATACCTGTTGTATTCGGTGCATGTGACAAATAAACATTTATTTGATTCGATTTTTAGAAACACGGTGGCTATGAAAAACTCCCTAGAAAGTCAGGAACCTAGGAAGAAACCTAGAGAGGAACCAGGCTCTGAGGGGTGGCCAGTCCTCTTCTGGCTGTGCCGGGTGGAGATTATAACAGTACATGGCCAAGATGTTCAAATGTTCATAGATGACCAGCAGGGTCAAAAATTAATAATCACAGTGGTTGTAGAGGGTGCAACAGGTCAGCACCTCATGAGTAAATGTCAGTTGGATTTTCATAGCCAGTGACTTTCTGCGCAACAGGGTTTTTTTGATGGATTAATGGGAGATTCAATATAGACTGATAGTTTTTTACATTTTCTGGGTCAAGGTTTGGCTTTTTCAAGAGAGGCTTTATTACTGCCACTTTTAGTGAGTTTGGTACACATCCGGTGGATAGGGAGACATTTATTATGTTCAACATAGGAGGGCCAAGCACAGGAAGCAGCCCTTTCAGTAGTTTACTTGGAATAGGGTCCAGGATGCAGCTTGAAGGTTTTGAGGCCATGAATATTGTCATGAATGTGTAAAGAGATATAGAATTAAAAAACTTGAGTGTCTCCATTGACCCTACTGTAGATCCTGGAAGGGTTGTGCAGACTCAGAACAACCAAGCTTTGGAGAAATATGCACATTCAAAGAGGAGTCCGTAATTTGCTTTCTAATGATCATGACCTTTTCATCGAAGAAGTTCATGAATTCATCACTGATGAAGTGAAAGCCATCCTCTCTTGGGGAATGCTGTTTTTTTAGTTAGCTTTGCGACAGTATCCAAAATACATTTAGGATTGTTCTTATTCTCCTCAATTAGGTTGGAAAAATAGCCTGATCGAGCAGCACTGAGGCCTCTTCATTTCCAAGCTAGTCGGAAGACTTCCAGTTTGGTGTGGCGCCATTTCCTATCCAATTTTCTGGAAGCTTGCTTCAGGGCTTGGGTATTTTCTGGAAGCTTGATTCAGAGCTTGGGTATTTTCTGGAAGCTTGATTCAGGGCTCGGGTATTTTCTGGAAGCTTGATTCAGAGCTTGGGTATTTTCTGTATACCAGGGAGCTAGTTTCTTGTGACAAATGTTTTTTGTTTTTAGCAGTGCGACTGCATCTACAGTATTACACAAGGTTAAATTGAGTTCCTCAGTTAGATGGTTAACCAATTTTTGTCCTCTGACGTCCTTGGGTAGGTGGAGCGAGTCTGGAATTTATAGCACGA
The DNA here is from genome assembly GCF_057628025.1 of Oncorhynchus mykiss. Classification (NCBI taxonomy): domain Eukaryota; kingdom Metazoa; phylum Chordata; class Actinopteri; order Salmoniformes; family Salmonidae; genus Oncorhynchus; species Oncorhynchus mykiss. The sequence goes on from NC_143028.1 coordinate 75,083,434, forward strand.
CTTTTGATGATCCTTGGTTGGGGTCTGAGCAAATGATTTCTTGTGATTGCAAACGTAATAAAATGGTGGTCCGATAGTCCAGGATTATGAGGAAAAACATTGAGGTCCACAATATTTATTCCACAGGATGAAACTAGGTCCAGGGTATGACTTGTGGCAGTGAGTAGGACATGTTTGACAAAATCCACTGACTCGATGATGACTCCGAAAGTCTTTTGGAGTGGGTCTGTGGACTTTTCCATGTGAATATTAAAGTCACCAAAAATGTGAATATTATCTGCCATGACTACAAGGTCCAATAGGAATTCAGGGAACTCAGTGAGGAACGCTGTATATAGCCCAGGAGGCATGTAAATAGTAGCTATAAAAAGTGATTGAGTAGACTGACTACTAACCAGGAGGAGAGGCCTCATTTAACACAGTAAATTCATCAGGCTTAACCCATGTTTCAATCAGGCCAATCACATCAAGATTATGATCAGTGATTAGTTAATTGACTATAACTGCCTTGGAAGTGAGGGATCTAACATTAAGTAGCCCTACTTTGAGATGTGAGGTATCTAGCTGGTCTGTCATAATAATATAATTTAGACAGTAGATCTAGCTGGTCTGTCTCTATTATATTAGGACAGACCAGCTAGATCTACTGTCTCTATTATATTATGACAGACCAGGTTGATCTACTGTCTCTATTATATTATGACAGACCAGTTAGATCTACTGTCTCTATTACATTATGACAGACCAGCTAGATCTACTGTCTCTATTATATTATGACAGACCAGTTAGATCTACTGTCTCTATTACATTATGACAGACCAGCTAGATCTACTGTCTCTATTATATTATGACAGACCAGCTAGATCTACTGTCTCTATTATATTATGACAGACCAGCTAGATCTTCTGTCTCTATTATATATATTGGAGATCTCTTTCAATAATGACAGGAATGAAGGAGGTCTTATTCCAGTGAGATTGTTTAAGTGAACACCGCCATTATCATGCTACATCGACTTTTGATTCGTCTCCTCTTCCTCACCGTAAACTCAAACTCCACAGCACTCCCCACATCGTCCAAGGTCTCCATGGCACTCTCCCCCATTACAGCCCCACTGAAGAACAGCTGGTGTGGTCTGGCCAGCCTGAGACAACACAGAGACAGACAGGCGGATAGGGTCAGTGGACAGCTGGACAGAGCCTGGGAGCCTTATGGTACTACTGTTAACTGTTTGCATGTTCCTCAGAACTCCCTGAAAACAGTAGCAACTGTCACTATCCTGGGTTAAATATCAGTCAATGTGTATTGACCTACTGACTCACTGTACCGAATGTGGCCTCCAGGGGCAAAATTTGTTTGACACACCAATGACATGAGGGTGTGACTTACACACTGACAGCCAGGGGGAGCTCTATGATGATTTTAGCCACGGCTGTGACTGTGGCCAGGTCTCGCTGTTCACTGATGCTGAGGAGGACATACACACATCATATTGCAATCTGGAAAAAAGATCTATCTTCATTTTTGACTATTTCAATTTGAATACATATATTGAAAGTAGCAATTCCCTTCCATGTGCAATGACAGCTGTATTTCTCTATGATATGAAAATAAACAGTTTTTTTTTTTACAGTATGAGAAACCTAAGATGCATTAAATAGACCAACTACGAAAATGAGTTGCCCAGCCAGGACTTACGTAGCCAACAGGAGGTTGACAGTGAGTTCCGTGGTCTCTATGGTGATAGCAGACGTGCTGAGGATGATGTAGAATTTCAGTATAGCATCTCTCTTCAGCGGGTTTCCCAGCTCGCACTCTGCCTGAGACCCGTTCTGATTGGCCTGGCACACCACCTACACTCATGAAACAGGAAACACAGGATTATTATACTGCTAATGTAGCAAAGCAAAGTTGCCCTAAGGTTTTCCTGACCACATCACCAACATAGTTTTTTCTGGCTCTAAGCATAATATGTCAGCCCTGTCTAGAATCGATTCCTAGACCCTACCTCCTAGACCCTGTTGGAGATCTGAGAGGAATGCAAACGTTTATTGTGAATACCTGTTGTCCCCTGAAGCAAGAGTAGGAAAGGATGTCCGGCAGAGTTAAGATCAGGGTTAAGATCAGGGTTAAGATCAGGGTTAAGATCAGGGTTAAGATCAAGGTTAAGATCAGAGTTAAGATCAGGGTTAAGATCAAGGTTAAGGTCAGGGTTAAGATCAAGGTTAAGGTCAGGGTTAAGATCAGGGTTAAGGTCAGGGTTAAGGTCAGGGTTAAGATCAGAGTTAAGATCAGGGTTAAGATCAGGGTTAAGATCAAGGTTAAGATCAGAGTTAAGATCAGGGTTAAGATCAAGGTTAAGGTCAGGGTTAAGATCAGGGTTAAGGTCAGGGTTAAGATCAGGGTTAAGATCAGGGTTAAGATCAGGGTTAAGATAAGGGTTAAGTCCAAATTCCAATTCAATTCTTGAAATCACTCATGAAGTGAATCATTTACATTGAATAAAATTAGAGTTTTAAAAATCTTCAAGTTATGGAATTGGAATTGAATTGGAAATAGACTGCTTAGACTTTTTTTAATTGGAATTGAATTGGAATTGAAATATTCAATATTTAATGACCATAGTATAAATATTTCATGATCATAGTATAAAACCTTTACTGTAGGATTTGTTTTGCATCATTTCAACCTGTATTCCTATATTTCCAGTACAGCTAGGCTGTCGGAACAGTGACATGATCAGCCTTAAAGCCTGAGAGAATTTAATTCTAATTGGGATTTGTGGAATTGTTGAGGATAATATTGAATTGGGAATTGCATTCTTGAATTTACCTAACATTGGAATTCCAAGGAATTAAAATATCTTTAAATTCAAAAACTAAACTGGAATTTTAATAGAAAATAAATGGAATTTACACAGAGAGAGAATTGAATTAAAATGGAATTTGTGGAATTGACCACAACCCTGGTTAGGATTAAGGCTAGAGTTAGGTGTGTGTACCTGTTGTTCCCTGAAGCAGGAGTAGGACAGGTAGTGTGAAATTAATTTCTTGCAAACTCCAAACCCAACAATGCAGTAATCAAAATCAATGCAGTACTAAAAATAACATAAAGTAGAAATCAAAATAAGAAATAAGAAGAACACGAGAAAGTAAGAAGCTATATACAGGGTCAGTGCCAATACCATATTTACAATGTGCAGCGATACTAGAGTGATAGAAGTGTATACACTACATGGCCAACAGTATGTGGACACCCCTCCAAATTAGTGGATTAGTCTATTTCAGCCACACCTGTTTCTGACAGGTGTATACAGTCATGCAACGTACAGGCCGAGCACACAGTCATGCAATCTCCTTAGAAAAACATTGGCAGAAGAATGGCCTGTACTGAAGAGCTCAGTGACTTTCAACATGGCACTGTCAGGATGCCACCTTTTCAGCAAGTCAGTTTGTCAAATTTCTGCCCTGCTAGAGCTGCCCCGGTCAACTGTAAGGGCTGTTATTGTGAAGTGGAAATTTCTAGGAGCTGCTATGGCTCAGCTGCGAAGTGGTAGGCCACACAAGCCCACAGAATGGGACCACCGAGTGCTGAAGTGCGAAAACATTGTCTGTCCTCATTTACAACACTCACTATGCGTGAGTGTGTAGAGTCCTGTGAGTGTGAATAGGAATAAATACACGGTCTGTGTAGCCATTCTGTTAGCTATTTAGCAGCCTTATGGCTGTTCTGGAGCCTGTTGGTGTCAGACTTGATTCACCGGTACTGCTTGCCATGCGAAAGCAGAGACAGTCTGTAGCTTGGGTGGCTGGAGTCTTTAACGATTTTACGGGCCTTCCTTTCACACCGCCTGATATAGGGTGGCAGAGAGCTCGGACATGCGATCAAGGGCGGTGCTGTTGCCATACCAAGCAGTGATGAAGCCAGTCAAGATGCTCTCAATGGTGCAGCTGTAGAACTTTTTGAGAATTTGAGGGCCCATGCCAAACCTTTTCAACCTCCTGGGGGGGAAGAGGTGCTGTCACGCCTTCTTTGCAATTGTGAGCATGTGAACCAAGTCCTTAGTGATGTGGACACAGAGGAACTTGAGGCTCTTGACCCGCTCCACTGCAGCCCTGTTGATATGGATGGGCTTGTTTCTTTTAGTCCACAATCAGTTCCTTGGTCTTGCTGACGTTGAGGGAGAGGTTGTTGTCCCGGCACCACACTGCCAGGTCTCTTGGTGCCCAGCCACCCTCATATCATTATGGTGTTGGAGTCTTGCGTGGCCACTCAGTCATGGGTGAACAGGCAGTACAGGAGGGGACTAAGCACACACCCCTGGGGAACCCCCGTATTGAGGGTTAGTGTGGCGGAGGTGATGTTGCCTACCCTCACCACCTGGGTGCTGGCCCGTCAGGAAGTCCAGGATCCAGTCGCAGAGGGAGGTGTTCAGTCCCAGGGTCCTAAGCTTGGTTTGTAGGGGACAATGGTGTTGAATGCTGAGCTGTAGTCAATGAAGAGCATTCCAACAGTGCGGAGTGCAATTGAGATTGCATTGTCTATGGATCTGTTCGGATGGTATGCAAATTGGAGTGAGTTTAGGGTGTATGGGATGATGGAGGTGATGTGTACCATGACCGGCCTTTCAAAGCACTTTGATTAAAGATTTGAGTGCTGCAGGGTGGTAGTCCTTGTGGCATGAAGCCTTAGAGTTCTTGTGAAGGTGATTGTAGAGTCACCTTTCACGCAGTCGAATTATCAAATTGTTTTTCAAAAACCGCTGAAATTCTGGTGTTTCTATGTAAAATGGTTTTGTTATATTTCAGTCTTCTGTGATGTATAGTAAAGTGTAATATTGGGATACAAACTTAAAAATGAATACATTTCATCCCTATATCTGACAGGTCTTTTTTTTTTAAGACCATAACCATGTGTGTGTGAGGTGTATACGTTTGTTTCAAAGTAGATATTTTTAAGACTGCCAAGAAACACTCTGTGTGACTCTGATTTAGCCCACTGTAGCAAAATGTTTAAGATGTGGGGATGCAGCCTGGGACAAGGAGAGGTAGAAAATTACTGTGAATATGTGTGTGTGTGTGTTTGGTGTGTGTGTACCTGTTGTCCCCTGAAGCCAGAGTAGGACAGGGTGTCTGGCAGGGTCACCAGTAGTTGGGCAGCATGGGCATCATCTCCATCCTCCTCTGGGGACAGAGGGTCTGAGGGCATGTTGGTGACGGTCACCTCCAACACCACAGACCTCTGGTCAGACAGAGAAAACACCGCCACCTCTTCATCATCCCTGCAATGAAGGGATTAAAAGGGAAATAGAAAAGAGGAATAGAGAAAGTGGTTAGACATAGGATCTCTGGTCAGACAGAGAGAACACCGCCACCTCGCCATCTCCGGAATGAGAGGGGCATGAGGCGGCAGGTAGCCTTGTAAATAAGAATTTGTTCTTAAATGACTTGCCTAATTAAATGATAAATACAAAATGAGGAAATAGAAAAGAAGTGGTTAGATATGAAGTGTGGCACACCAGAGGGTTTGAATGTAACAGCTATTAGAATTGCTCAACTCCTCTTCTCCGGGAGATGAGGAAATACAAAGAAGAAGTCATACTAACCTTGGCAGAGGGGTGAAGAGGTCAGAGGTGGGAGGTCGGGTTCCAAACTGGTAGGTCAACTTCAGGTTGCTCTGACAAATCTTATCATCGCCACAGCCTTCCCTCAGGAAATTCACCTGCAACGGAGGAGACGGACACATTTCAAATCATAGAATCTTTTTAAATGTCCAAATGATTTCACTTTGGGAAACTGGTTCCCCCACTATGAAATAACAAAACCCTGTACTATACCGGTATCACACAGGTATGTATTAATTAAGCATGTATCCCTTCAGGAAAATGCAGATTAGTATGTTCCCTGGTTCTGTTGTTATGGTACTGACCTCAGAGTGCAGGGTGTTGGAGGTGGAAACACTCAGTACAGGAGGTAAAGGTACTGACCTCAGAGTGCAGGGTGTTGGAAGTAGAAACACTCAGTACAGGAGGTAAAGGTACTGACCTCAGAGTGTAGGCTGTTGGAGGTGGAAACACTCAGTACAGGAGGTAGCGTGTCTCGTTCCTCTGGGTTAGTGTCTGAGGAGAACATGGGGGGTCTGATGGTGTGGGTGATGGCCAGAGAGATGGGACGCAGCTTATCACGGATATTGTCCTGTAAGGGAAAGAATTCAATGATTACTCAACGTGATTCAATTACATGGGAGTCATATGATATTGGAGTTGGAAGGAAATAAAATGTGTTTTCATTCAACTTTTAAGACAATTATTAAATTGTTAAATTATGCCAGTTTAGCTAAATAAAGCACAACTTAAATACTTTTTCTACCCAGAGTAGTAACACAGTGCAACTGCATGTACTGGGTGATAGAGAGCACTGACAGAACTAAACACTTCGCTTTGCCTTTTTTGATGTTGCATAGTGGAAAGAAAAGGTAATTGATATATTCTGTAGTTGTAATCTCTAACACCTCCCGTTCGTATTCAGATTAAATGATTGTGTCATATTGTACTGTACGTTTAGTTGGAAGGTGGCGCTCTGGCAGGCGGGATGGCGTTGACCTCTCAGCTCCACCTCGTCAGTGTGTGTGTACTCTGCCGCCTGTGCACTGCGACCCAGGAAGCTAACACGGTGGGGCAGGCCGAGCTTCCTGCGCTCTGTGTCAGCCTCGATGAGTAGGACCAGGGCTAGTGGGAGGGAGGGAGGCAGGAATGAAGGAAGGGGAGGAAAGGAAGGAAGGAATGAAAGAAGGGGAAGGAAGGAAGGAAGGAAGGAAGGAAAGAGAGTCAGAGAAAAGCCAGCACACTACAACACACCAAAGATAAGCTACTGGACATTTACCACACTATTTTACACAGCTAGACATATTACCATACTATTTTACAAAGCTAGACATATTACCAGACTATTTTACACAGCTGGACATATTACCAGACTATTTTACACAGCTGGACATATTACCACAATATTTTACACAGCTGGACATATTACCAGACTATTTTACACAGCTGGACATATTACCAGACTATTTTACACAGCTGGACATATTACCAGACTATTTTACACAGCTGACATATTACCACACTATTTTACACAGCTGGACATATTACCAGACTATTTTACACAGCTGGACATATTACCAGACTATTTTACACAGCTGGACATATTGCCACACTATTTTACACAGCTGGACATATTACCAGACTATTTTACACAGCTGGACATATTACCAGACAGAAAAACCAACTGGTTCTAAACAGAGAGGTGTACAGTAACTCACTGATGTCTGGTGAGTAGGTCTCTGGGTAAGCAGTATAGGTGAAGCAGGCTTTGACCTCCACACTGACAACAGAGAATAAAGTTAGCGAACAACAATCTGTCAACAGCAGAAGCACACTACCAAACGTGGTAGTGAAGGATGAGAGGAATGTTATTTGCGACCTACCAAACTCCATCTCTCCCCTTGCAGTTGTGTTGCTCCAAGTCAATATACTGCTGAGGTTCGATGGATACATCCCGGGTCACGTGAATGACCGGGCGAGACCTGTACAGAACTAGCTTATCACCGAGAGAGCCTACTGCCAGGTCAGGGTACAGGTTCCCATCGATGTCCAGACCTCCTGAGATGGAGTAGCCGAACCTCTTCACCCCCTCGTCCACTCCATCCAGGATCTGTGAGGGGCAACATGAAGGTCACATGTCTTAACTTGTATAATCAAGTGCAACTTTAAACCTGTATTTATTATTCAGATAGTCCTACACACCTGCATTTAGGGTATGATGTTATCAGTCAGTTAACTTAGTTGAACTTGAACCACATCAAACTTTATTGAGACTTAACGATATGTCCACCATGACGTTTGTAACACCGGAGTCGAGGCTTTGATTCGGATATGATGAGACACCATTAACTACTAAAGTTTCCCATTTGTAGCCCTTTCCTATAGTCAAATGACCAAATCACCCTCTATTGGCCTCATGGGTGGAATGTTATTCATCTTTCTCAGAATTTCAGAATGAATAAAACGTTTTTACAAAAATCTGGTGTTTCTACGTCAAATGGTTTTGTTATTTTTCAGTCTTCTGTGATGTATAGTCAAGTCTAATATTGAGATACAAACTCAAAATGGAATACATTTCATCTCTACAAGCCCATAACCATGTGTCTGAGGTGTATATGTTTGTTTCAAGGAAGATTTGTTCAAGACTACCAAGAAGCACTCTGTGTGACCCTGATTTATCCCACTGTAGTAAAAGGGTATCAATATACACATGGCAATCATAAACACTGAAATACATGGATATTGATATTATACAAAGGGTAATTTCACAGTATCACATTAAATATAGTATATCATATGTACACTGACTATACAAAACATTAACGTTCCATGACATAGACTGAGCAGGTGAATCCAGGTGAAAGCTATGACAGCCTTATTGATGTCACTTGTTAAATCCACTTCAATCAGTTTAGATGAAGGGGAGGAGATAGGTCATATTAGGATTTCTAATCCTTGATACACTTGAGACATGGATTGTGTATGTGTGCCATTCTGAGGGTGAATGTGCAAGACAAAAGATTTAAGTGCATTTGAACGGGGTATGGTAGTAGGTGCCAGGTGCACCGGTTTGCATCAAGAACTGCAACGCTGCTGGGTTTTTCATGCTCAACAGTTTCCCGTGTGTATCAAGAATGGTCCACCACCCAAAGGACAGCCAGCCAACTTGACAAGTTTGGGAAGCATTGGAGTCAACATGGTCCAGCATCCATGTGGAATGCTTTCATCACCTTGTAGAGTCCATGTCCCCAACGAATTGAGGCTGTTCTTAGGGCAAAATCAGGGGAGGTGCAACTCAATACACTCAGTGATGAGCATCAAGCTTTCTAAAGGCTCTTCTTACCTGTGCAGGCTTGGTGTCGATGCCTGAGGACAAGCCTCGGTAGATGAACACTTTGCCATCCCCATCGAACGGAGCCCCCACAGCGATGTCTGGACGGAGAGAGACAGAAACACATTGAATATAAACTCTACTGAGCATCATTAAAACATTGTCTTTTGTGGGGTCAGGAGTCGGGTTGTAAAACCCTTTCAATAAACGTTCAATATTCAAATTTATTGAAAGTTCCTGGAATTTTGTGACGCTAGTCAAGAAGTTTCTTGCTCAGATGACCTGGACTTTTACTTTTTTATATTCACCTGCTGGAGCTCAACCTGGAGCAAGGCATCATGGGATAACAGTTAGTAGCAGTAGTGTGTGTGTGGTGTGTGTGTGTGTGTGTGTGTGTGTGTGTGTGTGTGTGTGTGTGTGTGTGTGTGTGTGTGTGTGTGTGTGTGTGTGTGTGTGTGTGTGTGTGTGTGTGTGTGTGTGTAATAAACAGTAGTGCTGGTAACTGCAGTGTGTAGGATTTTGTTTTCTCTTTCATAAAATTATCAGGAAATCTCGTGACCTAAGGACAATGGGTCTGCACCCTATTCCCTATGTAGTGCACTGCTTCTGACAAGAGCCCTGGTAAAAGTGGTGCACTACATAGGGAATAGGGTGCCATTTGGGATGTGACCCAGTGACTCAAGCCCTTCAAATCAGTGGATTGTAAAGTGAATGTTGTTTAAATACTTTTGATTTGATCCAGTCCTTCCTCACCGTCATATCCGTCCCTGTCCAAGTCTCCAACGTTGTTGACGGTCAATCCAAACATGGAGTCATAGGTTCCATTGAGCCTGATTGGCTGAGCATATTCCCAGTTACCGAATGGGTTGAGGAAGATGTACACAGCACCTCCGATCTCTGCTTTTCGGTCAAAGTAGTTAGGAGCTCCCACTATCAGGTCTGTCCAGCTGGGGGGAGAGAACAGGGAAGGAGGGAGAAAAGGGCGGGAGGGAGGTTCAGAAAGAGCTCTACAGAATCTTGGGTGGAAAGATGATGGTTACAAATATAAACATATAATTATTTAAACATTATATAAACATAAACATCTGTAACTGAAATAAATGTTTTCCAAGGTTCTTTAGAAATCCTGGTCAGAGTATTCCCAGTTATAGGATTCCATCCTTTCCTACCTAATTCAACTTCCATCTGGGATTTCTGAAAACATGTGAACAGGGAATTTTCTGGAAATGTGGAACCTTACTCAGCCATCACTTTTTTTTTTTTTTTACCATTATTTAACTAGGCAAGTCAGTTAAGAAAAAAATCTTATTTTCAATGACGGCCTGAAGAACGACAGATTTGTACCTTGTCAGCTCGGGGGTTTGAACTTGCAACCTTCCGGTTATTAGTCCAACGCTCTAACCACTAGGCTACCCTGCCGCCCCATGGTCTTACCTGAGGGGATTGAGTGTAATAATGCAATCTATCAGAGGGGATAGCTGGAGGAATAATGCCAGAGTACCTGTATATACATTCCCATACACTACTATCAATAGTATCAGCAGCAGACATTAGCGCATTAGTTCTCACCCGTCACTGTTGAGATCAGCCGTGGCCACAGAGTACCCGAAGGAAGAAGCCAGCTCCTCTCCCCACAGGATGTGCTGTGGCACCAGGCGGTACACGTTATCTTTACGCAGTAGCACCACCGCTCCCGTGTGATTGGCTCTCGGAGCCCCCGCCACGAAGGTCAGCTCACCACGACTCATTATGCCTTTAGCAGAGTCCACTGAGAAGCCTGGAGCAAGGTATCATGGGATAACAGTTAGTAGCAGTAGTGTGTGTGTGTGTGTGAGGGAGTGGACATGTTTGTCTTCTACAGAGGTAAAGACAAGGTCTGTGTGTGTGATAAGAAGTGAAACAGAAGATTCCTAGTCTTACTATAGTGCATGTAAACAGAGGATTCATCTTACTTTAATGGGATTTACTCCCTCGGGATGGGGTGTGTGTAGGGATGTGAGGGGTGTGTCTGCAGTGGTATAGTGAAATAGTGAAAGAGGGGGAATTGAACGTGCATGTGGTGTGACATGAGCATGTGTGGAAAAAATATCAGATACAAATCAAATCATTTAATTCACAATGACATGTTTGTTGTTGTTGCTATATTCCAACATGCGGGGTGTCAGAGTAGGGATTGGCAGGGAGTCTTGTGTTAGTCCAGGGTCAACATTCAGGCAGAAGCATCTCATAGACAAAAACAGAGACAGATAAATACTGTGCTAAAAGCATCCTCTAGACAAACATCCAGAGAGACAAACAGAGACGGACACAGAGAAGTTCAGGGCGACAGGTGTGGAATGACCAAAAGGTTGGCTGAACTACTGTGGGAAGCTGGTTGTAAGACTTATGCTCGTATATTTTAGTCTGGTCAAATAATTAACCAGCTTGAGAATCATAACTAGTTAATAAATTTGCCTTGAGAGAACAGGTAGCCTAGCGGTTAAGAGCATTAGACCAGTAATTGAACAGTTGCTGGTTCAAATCCCAAAGCTGATTAGGTGAAAAATCTGTTGATGTGCTCTTGAGCAAGGCACTTACTAGTTGCTCTGGATAAGAGTGTCTGCTAAATGACTACAATGTAGACTATGACCTCATTAGTTGTTCAGCAGACAGTTGTTTGGTAGCTTTTCTGTTTTGGACGCATTTTGTAGAAGCTCCAAGGCAACAGGTGTGGAATTCTGCTGTCTGACTCACTGTAGAACAAGCAAATAATAGAGCTTTGTCCCTTCAAGATGAATGTGACAGTTGGACATGTGATCCAGTAACAGTGTAGGCCTTTAAGAGATTAAGAGAAAACGTCTGTAAATATACCAAACTAGGCCTTTAAGAGAGGGATGAACTCATGTGTCTTTTCACGCAAAAAAAGTCACATCACAACTCTAGTAAAATGTATTTGTGTCCCTTTAAGAGGAATGCTACAGTTATAGTTGATATCTACCCAAAATAACGGAGGCCTTTACTATTACAAAGGAGTCTGATCCTCTCTGTCTTTTACATAAAGAAGTCTGATCCTCTCTGTCTTTTACATAAAGGAGTCTGATCCTCTCTGTCTTTTACATAAAGAAGTCTGATCCTCTCTGTCTTTTACACAAAGAAGTCTGATCCTCTCTGTCTTTTACATAAAGAAGTCTGATCCTCTCTGTCTTTTACATAAAGAAGTCTGATCCTCTCTGTCTTTTACACAAAGAAGTCTGATCCTCTCTGTCTTTTACATAAAGAAGTCTGATCCTCTCTGTCTTTTACACAAAGAAGTCTGATCCTCTCTGTCTTTTACATAAAGAAGTCTGATCCTCTCTGTCTTTTACACAAAGAAGTCTGATCCTCTCTGTCTTTTACACAAAGAAGTCTGATCCTCTCTGTCTTTTACACAAAGAAGTCTGATCCTCTCTGTCTTTTACACAAAGAAGTCTGATCCTCTCTGTCTTTTACATAAAGAAGTCTGATCCTCTCTGTCTTTTACACAAAGAAGTCTGATCCTCTCTGTCTTTTACACAAAGAAGTCTGATCCTCTCTGTCTTTTACACAAATAAGTCTGATCCTCTCTGTCTTTTACATAAAGGAGTCTGATCCTCTCTGTCTTTTACATAAAGAAGTCTGATCCTCTCTGTCTTTTACACAAAGAAGTCTGATCCTCTCTGTCTTTTACATGAAGAAGTCTGATCCTCTCTGTCTTTTACATAAAGAAGTCTGATCCTCTGTCTTTTACATAAAGAAGTCTGATCCTCTCTGTCTTTTACATAAAGAAGTCTGATCCTCTCTGTCTTTTACATAAAGAAGTCTGATCCTCTCTGTCTTTTACATAAAGAAGTCTGATCCTCTCTGTCTTTTACATAAAGAAGTCTGATCCTCTCTGTCTTTTACATAAAGAAGTCTGATCCTCTGTCTTTTACATAAAGAAGTCTGATCCTCTCTGTCTTTTACATAAAGAAGTCTGATCCTCTCTGTCTTTTACATAAAGGAGTCTGATCCTCTCTGTCTTTTACATAAAGAAGTCTGATCCTCTCTGTCTTTTACATAAAGAAGTCTGATCCTCTCTGTCTTTTACATAAAGAAGTCTGATCCTCTCTGTCTTTTACACAAAGAAGTCTGATCCTCTCTGTCTTTTACATAAAGAAGTCTGATCCTCTCTGTCTTTTACATAAAGAAGTCTGATCCTCTCTGTCTTTTACACAAAGAAGTCTGATCCTCTCGGTCTTTTACATAAAGAAGTCTGATCCTCTCTGTCTTTTACATAAAGAAGTCTGATCCTCTCTGTCTTTTACATAAAGAAGTCTGATCCTCTCTGTCTTTTACATAAAGAAGTCTGATCCTCTCTGTCTTTTACATAAAGAAGTCTGATCCTCTCTGTCTTTTACATAAAGAAGTCTGATCCTCTGTCTTTTACATAAAGAAGTCTGATCCTCTCTGTCTTTTACACAAAGAAGTCTGATCCTCTCTGTCTTTTACATAAAGAAGTCTGATCCTCTCTGTCTTTTACATAAAGAAGTCTGATCCTCTCTGTCTTTTACACAAATAAGTCTGATCCTCTCTGTCTTTTACACAAAGAAGTCTGATCCTCTCTGTCTTTTACACAAAGAAGTCTGATCCTCTCTGTCTTTTACACAAAGAAGTCTGATCCGCTCTGTCTTTTACACAAAGAAGTCTGATCCTCTCTGTCTTTTACACAAAGAAGTCTGATCCTCTCTGTCTTTTACACAAAGAAGTCTGATCCTCTCTGTCTTTTACACAAAGAAGTCTGATCCTCTCTGTCTTTTACACAAAGAAGTCTGATCCTCTCTGTCTTTTACATAAAGAAGTCCAATCTGCTCCTTAAAGCTATAAAGGGAAGGGAGGCTTTATCTTGCAACCTTTTTTAAACTGGGGCCCTCCAAGATTCGGGAATGGGGCCCACCAGGATTCGGGAATGCGGCCCACCAGGATTTGGGAATGGGGCCCACCAGGTTTTGGGAATGGGGCCCACCAGGTTTTGGGAATGGGGCCCACCAGGTTTTGGGAATGGGGCCCACCAGGATTCGGGAATGCGGCCCACCAGGATTCGGGAATGGGGCCCACCAGGATTCGGGAATGGGTCTCACCAGGATTCGGGAATGGGGTCCCACCAGGTTTTGGGAATGGGGCCCACCAGGTTTTGGGAATGGGGCCAACCAGGATTCGGGAATGGGCCCACCAGGTTTAGGGAATGTGGCCCACTAAGTTTCGGGAGTGGGTCCCACCAGGTTTCGGGAATGGGGTCCCTGCAAACAGTTGTGTTGTGCAGCTGTCTACAGTGCAGGCCCTCGTGGTTGTAAGACTTATGTGAGTTATAAATGGATCTAAATATAATGTAGCTTCTTTACTGATCTCTGATCAGTAGTTCTCAGTGGGACTTCCTGTCAACGGAAAATCGTGTGAGACAAATTGGAAAATTGAAACATTTCATTTTTCATTGGCAGTATTTATTTTGGCAGTTACTGTGGAAAAACTGGGCCTGACTCATCAGTGGACTACGCTGGATTCTCTATCCAACAGTAATCAGATTTAATGGATACGATCTGAGAAGAAACAGCATGTACAACTGCTGCTGCCTGGGTAGTGACTTGTTCACTCAGTCGAAAGACTGGATTTAATTATAAGCTATTTACATTTACAATAAGCTTTTTACATTGTAAGACATTAGGGACCAGTTTCCCGGACACACATCAAGCCTAGTCTTGTACTAAGACATAATTTTATTGGAGAATCTCCATTGGACATAATACAATAACAGAATGCATACAGGGCTGGTTTCCCGGAAGTCCTGTACTATAAAGGATCATACTGTTATTATACTATACAGTACATTAGACATCTGTATCAGTCAAGATGAGTAGATTCCCGTGTGAAGTCAGTCAGAGGTGAAGATGACCACAGACTGTGGTGAAATTCCTTTACATTTATTTCTGCATTTTTATTTGGATTGAACTTAAATCTGCCATTTAACTAAGCTAAAACATAACCAGTAATAGCACTATCGTCTGTCTGTGGCCTTTTAGTAAGCGTGCAAAACATATGGTATATGTATTTAGTCATTATGTAATTTGGTTAGAGGGTCAATGGAGGCATGCAGCGAGTTATAAGTGAGGGGTCAAAGGTTATAATGGCCATTAAGGATGTGGAGGACGAGGGATAAGGCAGGATATTCCTCCCAAATGGAACCCTATTCTCTATATAGGGCACTACTTTAGACCAGGTCCTATAGGGCCCACAGTACACTACTTTAGACCAGAGCCTATAGGGCCCACAGTGCACTATACTGTATATAGGGAATAAGGAGCTCTTTGGGAGGCAATCAAGTTGTTGTGTAGAGGAGGATGAGAATAGAGGGGTTTACAGATGTAGAATAGATCCACATGGTTGATGGGAACAATCAATCGGATGGACAAAACGTTATTGGTTAGAGTCCATTAGCTGGATCTAAAATGGGAATGAGCAAGTATCTCTTATCGATAAAAGAGATGTCACTCGGCTACAAGGAAATGACTGCTGTTAACACTCAGCTCCAAGGAAATGACTGCTGTTAACACTCAGCTCCAAGGAAATGACTGCTGTTAACACTCAGCTCCAAGGAAATGACTGCTCTAAACACTCAGCTCCAAGGAAATGACTGCTGTTAACACTCAGCTCCAAGGAAATGACTGCTCTAAACACTCAGCTCCAAGGAAATGACTGCTGTTAACACTCAGCTCCAAGGAAATGACTGCTCTAAACACCCAGCTCCAAGGAAATGACTGCTCTAAACACTCAGCTCCAAGGAAATGACTGCTCTAAACACCCAGCTCCAAGGAAATGACTGCTGTTAACACCCAGCTCCAAGGAAATGACTGCTCTAAACACCCAGCTCCAAGGAAATGACTGTTGTTAACACCCAACTCCAAGGAAATGACTGCTCTAAACACCCAGCTCCAAGGAAATGACTGCTGTTAACACCCAGCTCCAAGGAAATGACTGCTGTTAACACCCAGCTCCAAGGAAATGACTGCTCTAAACACCCAGCTCCAAGGAAATGACTGCTCTAAACACTCAGCTCCAAGGAAATGACTGCTCTAAACACCCAGCTCCAAGGAAATGACTGCTCTAAACACCCAGCTCCAAGGAAATTACTGCTCTAAACACCCAGCTCCAAGGAAATGACTGCTCTTAACACCCAGCTCCAAGGAAATGACTGCTGTTAACACCCAGCTCCAAGGAAATGACTGCTCTTAACACCCAGTTCCTAGGAAATGACTGCTCTTAACACTCAGCTCCAAGGAAATGACTGCTGTTAACACCCAGCTCCAAGGAAATGACTGCTGTTAACACTCAGCTCCAAGGAAATGACTGCTCTTAACTGTGCACTAGAACGCAGATTCTAAACACTCTATTCCCCATGGGGCCTACGCTGTGGAAGCAGTATCATTCAACCTTCTGCAAATCCCTCTTTGACATACAGTATACTGTACATGTTAGTGTTGGTATTGTCTTTCTACACAAAATCCTACATAAACGATTACCACTGTGATCTCAGAATATTTTGTTCACTTTGAGATTTGTTTTTAAATTCTGCTTTACTTACTTACTTATTTCACTTCAAACCCCTTTATTTTACTTAGCAAAGTTACCTGTGTCTACAAAACGTAGATAAGAATGTAGATCTAGATGTACTGTATATAGAACCAACACCAAGGTACCCTGGACAGCTCCAAACCACCACGTCATAGAGTAAACTACAGACGGACAGACTGACAGGCTGTGCAGACTGCCCCACCATACAGACTGACAGACTGACAGGCTGTGCAGACCACCCCACCATACAGACTGACAGAATGACAGGCTGTGCAGACTGCCCCACCATACAGACTGACAGAATGACAGGCTGTGCAGACTGCCCCACCATACAGACTGACAGGCTGTGCAGACCCCCCCACCATACAGACCGACAGGCTGTGCAGACTGCCCCACCATACAGACTGACAGAATGACAGGCTGTGCAGACTGCCCCACCATACAGACTGACAGGCTGTGCAGACCCCCCCACCATACAGACCGACAGGCTGTGCAGACTGCCCCACCATACAGACTGACAGACTGGCAGGCTGTACAGACCACTACACCAAACAGACTGACAGACAGTACAGACTGATAGTAACACAGAGAGACATGCAGACCAGACAGGAGTTCTATGTTCGAATCTACGTACATTCTAAACACGTTCTAGAGAAGAGCTAGCAACGAGCATACACCACCACACGGGGGTAAGGGCAGGTGGGAGGACAGAAGGGATTGGGTTAATTCCATTCCAATTCTAATCAACTCAGGAAGTACACTGAAATTCCAATTCTCTTCAATGCTTTTCAATGTGTACAATTTGGAATTAGAATTTTGTTTACATTCTGAATTGACTGGCATTGAAATTGAATAGGCCACAACCCTGGAGACTTGATACAGTAAGTTGTATCAACATGAATCACCTCACTCCAAGCTACAAACCTAAGTAGCTATTCTGAGCTACGTCCTCAAACATGGGCCGGTTGGAGTGTGGCTCCAGAGTTTTGTACACCAGCGCATCTTCATCGGGACTAGCCATGAACAAGAGCCCTGCGGCCCGAGAGAGAGGAAGAGAGAGAGGAAGGAGTGGGAGGGGAGGGGTGGAGGGAGTGGAGGAGGGGAGGTGGTGAAGGGGAACAAGGTGACAAGGAGAGAGAGAGAGGGAGTGCAGGTGAGAAAGGACTGTGCTGTGATTGTGTGTTTTCTTCTTCCTGGTACCAGTGGTTTGTGGGTAAACCACTGGTACCTAACAGAAGGATGACAAGACTGACTCACACTGTACCCAGAATGCACTGCCAGAACTGTCTGTGGGGGAAACGCAAACCCACTGACTCCAAGAGCAGACAGACTTAGCCTGGTCACAGATCAGTTTGTAATGTTTAGCCAAATTCTCTATGTTGTTTTAGACAACTCCTTTGACTATGATTTTGGCTGGTCCCAGATCTGCTTGTGCTGTTTAGCCAACTGCTCTGACTATGAAATAGCCTGTTGCCAGATCTGTTTGCGCTTTTTAGCCAACTGCATGGCCTATGAAATAGACTGGCCCCAGACCACTTTGTATTTTTTTAGCCAATTTCGGTATGGCATGACAGAAATGTGCTACCAAAGTACAAGCTTTATATATATTGTATACTATATTTTATTATACTATAATTACATTATTACAAGCAGATACACCAACAGGCCGTGGCGACTGTGAGATAATAATATAATTCTTAAATATCCTATTATTATATTGTAATATTTCTGACCCTGATCCACAGGGCACAGAGTCTCTCTGCGTGTCATTTATATCATGATTGGACCATTCCTACGGTAGCTACTTTATGATTGGTCCATTCCTACATTAGCTACTTCATGATTGGTCCATTCCTACAGTAGCTACTTCATAATTGGTCCATTCCTATAGTAGCCAGTTCACGTGGGAAAGTATTCGGAATATTGAGGTGGAGCTCTGGTGAATCACACTGATACACAGAGCAGGGTCAGGGGTGGCCCAATACGGACAAGAGAGAAACAGTACAAGGGTGTGTCTGAAATGCCACCTTTTCTCTATGTAGTCCACTACTGGTCTGCACCGCACTGGTCTGGGCCAGTCTGCCTTTTTAGCCCCATGTTGGTAGCTACTCTGAGTCCTCTCGGTCTGCGATAGGTATTTATTTTGGGCAGAGTGTGTCGTCAGTTGTCATCCTTCCCTGGCCTTCTCTCCTGTCCTGTCCTATGCTGTGCTCAGTGGTCTCTGGTGAGACAGTGCAGCAGGCAGACAGCTGTGTGAGAGGAGCAGGAGAGGGCTGGGCAGGGCAGGGACGGTCCTACCCAGGTAACTATGGTAGGGAACAGGGATCAGCTGAGCATTCAGCTGTTTCTCATCCGCCACTTCATAGGGCCCGTCGTCATAGAAACCCAGATCCAGTAAAGTCTGGTTTAGTAGCTGGACGCGCATCTCTCCTGGAAGGAACAGAGTTAGAGGACACAGACAGACACAGACACACAGACAGACACACAGACACAGACAAGCATTCTCTCTCTCCCTCTCGCTCCCTTTCTTCCTTTCTCTCTCTCTCTCTCTCTCTCTCTCTCTCTCTCTCACACACACACACACACATACACATACACATACACACACACACACACACACACACACACACACACACACACACACACACACACACACACACACACACACACACAGACACACACACACACACACACACACACACACACACTAGCACACACACACTAGCACATTCTCTCTCTCTCTATTGCCAAACACACACACACACTTTCATTTTCAAACACATACAAAACAGTTATGTACAGGACAAAGTAAACCATCTCTAGGGTTCCACAGTGAAAGTGTCAAGTACAATATAATGTAAATCGTGACTCCACCTAAGGCCTGTTTAATATATGAAACAATGATCCATAATTCCAGCCATGTTGATCCCTGACATTAAATAATGACAGTTCCCATCCATCAGCCCATCAACTACCTGCTGGGAATCAATCACTTTGATCGATCAGTATGACTGCGGAGGCCAGGCAGTAGGCTTATCAGTAGGCAATGATTTGTCCACTTAAATACATGTAATTTTATGAAAACAGAATTGATGGCTTTTGGGTAGTTGTTTTTCAGTACACTTCTGCATCTAAGACAACTGTAAGGGAAAAACTGACTAAAAAGCTCCAATAATATATTTTCAGTCTAACTCCATCATTTTAGAAAGTGCCAAAAATATTTTTAGGATTCATATAAGTAAAGGCATACTGTATAGTAGCTGAATCGACACAACAAGACGTGTACGAAAACATCTGACAACAAGCTTTGACTTAACTACCAGTGGAAACACCTCAGCTGTCGGTCATCACTATTTAACCTGTATTTATACAGGTGTGTCTCAATGAGAGAAAGAAAAAAAAGGCCTGTCACTGTACCTTTCCAGTTGTACGTTCCAGGAGCTCCGAACATGATAAACTGGTTGTCGGGTGTGAAGGCGGCAGACAGACCCTGCTGACAGAAGCCAAACTGTTCGTGTCCCTGGGGTCGCCCCTCACAGAACTTCCACTCCCCTCCGTCTAGGTCATCCCTCTCGGTCAGGTCCTCACTGAGCACGTAGCAACGCCCGATGGGGTCCCGCGTCTCCGACGGCAGGCCCACGCGCTGACGCAGCTCGTACAGATGGGCACACGTCTGAAAAAAGGGACAGGAGAGGTATGGAGTAGCAGGTTCATTGATGAGGTCCCACAGGTTTGGACAGAGGCGGCAGAGAAGCTAAGTAACTGGAATAGATGGTCTAGTACACTACAGACATGCTAAACACATCTCGTAAAGGTGGGCACAAGTTTGCTTCATTGAATTGGTCCCACAGGTCTGATTCATTGAATTGGTCCCACAGGTCTGATTCATTGAATTGGTCCCACAGGTCTGATTCATTGAATTGGTCCCACAGGTCTGATTCATTGAATTGGTCCCACAGGTCTGATTCATTGAATTGGTCCCACAGGTCTGATTCATTGAATTGGTCCCACAGGTCTGATTCATTGAATTGGTCCCACAGGTCTGATTCATTGAATTGGTCCCACAGGTCTGATTCATTGAATTGGTCCCACAGGTCTGATTCATTGAATTGGTCCCACAGGTCTGGTTCTTTGAATTGGTCCCAAAGGTCTGATTCATTTAAAAATATATATATATTTAACTGGGCAAGTCAGTTAAGAACACATTCTTATTTTCAATGACGGCCTAGGAACAGTGGGTTAACTGTCTTGTTCAGGGGCAGAACGACATATTTTACCTTGTCAGCTCAGGGATTCAACCCAGCAGCCTTTCGGTTACTGGATCAACGCCCTAACCACTAGGCTACCTGCCGCCTCTTCATTGAAGAGGTCCCACAGCTCTGGTTCATTGAAGAGGTCCCACAGGTCTGAACAGAGGCAGGAGCAGTAGTAGTACCATCTCAGCATAACTGAGACAACTACAATAGATGGCTAGCTATTCTACAAACATGAGTTCTTCCTAACTCAGCCTTTCCCAAACTCTGTCTTGGCTACCCCAAGGTGTTGGTTTTTGCCCTGGTACTACACAGTTGATTCAAATAATCAAAGCTTGATGATTAGTTGATTATTTTAAATCAGCTGTGTAATGCAAGAGCAAACAAAACATGCACCTCTTGGGGTCTCGAGGACCGAGTTTGGAAAACGCTGTCCTAACCACTCAAACTGACCAGGGAAACCTCTGGACCCGAGCTACAGGCTCTAACCAGGGCCTGGAGTTATTCAGGGAAACCTCTGGACCCGAGCTACAGGCTCTAACCAGGGCCTGGAGTTATTCAGGGAAACCTCTGGACCCGAGCTACAGGCTCTAACCAGGGCCTGGAGTTTTTCAGGGAAACATCTGGACCCGAGCTACAGGCTCTAACCAGGGCCTGGAGTTATTCAGGGAAACCTCTGGACCCGAGCTACAGGCTCTAACCAGGGCCTGGAGTTATTCAGGGAAACCTCTGGACCCGAGCTACAGGCTCTAACCAGGGCCTGGAGTTATTCAGGGAAACCTCTGGACCCGAGCTACAGGCTCTAACTAGGGCCTGGAGTTGGTTAGGGAAACCTCTGGACCCGAGCTACAGGCTCTAACCAGGGCCTGGAGTTATTCAGGGAAACCTCTGGACCCGAGCTACAGGCTCTAACCAGGGCCTGGAGGTATTCAGGGAAACCTCTGGACCCGAGCTACAGGCTCTAACCAGGGCCTGGAGTTTTTCAGGGAAACCTCTGTGTAATTGTGTACTGTGTACTAACCACCACCTTTCCCCCAATCCCCTGGCTCTTGACTGTTACTCCTAGCCACTGGTTGTCCTTGCTTTCCCAGTCGAGGTTTACGTCTCCATCGATGTCCACGCGCTCACAGTCAAACTCCTCGCCTGTGATTGGACAGCGGTACAGAGCGCCAGGGCGCTTCCTCTGCATCATGCCCAGTCCTCTGGCCCGCGGCGCCCCCACCAGGATCCTGTTAGCAAGACACACAAACACACATGAATTTCTATGGAAATGGACAATGAAAGTGTTGTGGCGTAGCAAATTGTATTATATTGTTTCATACTGTATGTGATTGTTTCTGGGAGTATCCATTTAATAAAAGGGTAATGAGTAGTTGCTGCATCCATTTTTGGACTTATAAATTAATTAATTGTTACATTTTCAATGCTTAGCAGGACAGAAAATAGTCCAATTCACATTCTTATCAAGAGAACAACCCTGGTGATCTCTCTGCCTCTGATCTGGCAGACTCACTAAACACAAATGCTTGATTTGTAAATTATGTCTGAGTGTTGGAGTGTGCCCCTGGCTATCCATAAATTTAAAAAACAAGAAAAATGGTGCCATCTGGATTGCATTATATAAGTATTTTAAAATTATTCACACTGTAGTTTTACTTTTACTTTTGATACTTAAGGATCTTTTTAAACCAAATACTATAATTTTACTCAAGTACTATTTTACTTGGTGACTTTCACATTTACTTGAGTTATTATCCATTAAGTTATCTTTCATTTTATTCAAATATGACAGTTGTTTACTTTTTCCACCACTGTCTTTTAGGCCAGGAAAGCTTCCTTCACACACAACTGTTACCAGGAGCACAGTCTCTCATGACAGACTGATCGAAACACAAATGATTAAGTAGCAGGCCAGCACACTTAAGATTTGGTTCTGGTGATACTGGCAACATACCTACAAGCCCAATAGTCACCCTCTGACCTGTAAACACCGTGGGCACCATACTGTAGTTATGGACTTTTATTGGTTCCTGGAGTTGTTTCTAGACAGGTCACATGGTCAGAAAACAGGAAACCCTTCCGACCCTACTGTTTAATGTTTCGGTTTGGAAAATGCATCTGGACACAGTACCAGCTTTTTAATTTCACCTGGCTGCCAATTTGAGGAGCCGCCTGAAGAGTGAGAGGAATGGCAGATAGAGGAATCCAGCAGTGCTGAGGCAGAGAGCTCGTAGTGAGGACGACTGGCTAATATTCTGAACTTTGTGTGGTGATCTTTCTGGCACCCAGAGCTGCTGAGGCATCAGCCAAATGGATGTTGCACAGAGTGGACGAGGAGAAGTCCAGAGGCTATAAGACTCAGGCTGGTTCCCAGACTTGACCTCTACAAGATCATCAACAGACTACATCAACCATCATCTACCATCCTCTATCCAGCTCTCTCCACTCAAGGCATGAACTGACCCTCTCCATCTTCGGAGGATAAAGATTTCAAAGACATGGCCTCTATTGGTTGACCTGTCATGATATATTGCTTGTTTGTTTTTGAAGCGCTTTGAGATTCTATGAAACGTGATATAGAAATGTAATAAATTACGATTATTGTTACGTATGACCTGCTCTCCTGAGCTAGTTAGTTTAGATGTTGTATATTTGACATGTTGTTAACAACAACCTCAGTTACTTTCAGTGAGGTCTCTATTCTTTGACACACAAAGCATCAACATATTACTGGGAGGTTGTATCTATCACTGATACTACTATGTGTTATCATGATTCCCTCCCCCTCCTATCTTTTGTAACGGTTGCATTTTCAGTGGCTCTGGCTTCTGCCTTATACGGGCTGGCTGGTCCAGGGGGCTGGCTGGTCCAGGGGGCTATTTAAAAACGCACCATTGAACAACATTCCAACCAACCAATTCTCTCTCTCCTCTCTCTCTCTCTCTCTCTCTCTCTCTCTCTCTCTCTCTCTCTCTCTCTCTCTCTCCACTCTCTCCTATCAGCCATCGCATGGCACAGGCCCAGAAACTAGACACATAGAAAGAGTGGGGGAGTGGGGGGAGTGGGAGAGAGAGAAAGTGAGAAAGAGAGGAAGAATGAGTCAAGAGAGGGAATTAGAAAGAGGTAGAGCTAAAGGGGGGCAGAGGGAGAAAGAGAGAAAAAAGAGAGAGAGATAATGAGAGAGAGAGAAAGAGAGAGAGAGAGAGAGAAAGAGAAAGAGTGCATGAGAGAGAGAGCGAGAGAGAGAGCGAGAGAGAGAGAGAGAGAGAGAGAGAGAAAAGGGTCATGTTCAGAATGAGACAATTCTTTGAAATGGCTATAAATACGGTCTAGTTGAGGGGAATGCTACGTAAGTAGCTAGATGTACCCAGGCTTTCCAACATTGGGTAGCTTCACTTAACTTCACATTCCAGCTAAGGATTCATCCGGACTACGGAGGTGGATATTGCTCTTCCGCCGGCCGTTAACTCTAGCAGGCTTGTAACTGAGCGTGTCTAGTCGAACGCCAAACTCTTAATTCAGACAATGCAGAACCATTAACCCATGGGAGAGGCAGAGAAACATTTACATTTGTACCGAAAGCAACATGAATTAAAAGCTTTCTTGGACATTTAGCAGGCTATGGTGTGAATAATTAATATTACTATATTTTAAACACACAACAACAAAAAAACATTTTATTAGCAAACTATTTGGTAAATATTGAATTGGTCATCTTCCTCAAATGTGATTGGTCCTCAACTCGTGGCTCAGGCATTTTCATTCAGGATAAATGCAGTTAGCCTGCCCCAGAGCAGGTTAGTCCTCAAGGATACGTCGCTGTAGAAATTTGCCTGGCTAAAAGGTGAGCCACTTTCGGGGTAACGGTTATCCCAAGTTGAACTCAGAATTGACCCAAAGTTGCCTCGCTACCTCTTCAAACCTGATTGGTAGTATAGGGCTCAGACAGAAAGACAGAGGCCTGAAGTGGTTGAGCATGGTGAATTACTAGCCTGTCAGTCGTCAGTACCACACTAAAACTGACGGCAGGTGTAGGGCTGTTGGATTAAGATAATGTATTTACTGTGTGAACAAATGGCTAAGACAGTCATTCCTAGCCTGGAGTGACTCCTAACCACTCCTGAACTCTGTGCTTGAGTCAACTTCTCCAGTGTTCATTGTCACGTCATGACAGCAAATGAGGGGTAGTAGGCTAATACAATACAGTTCAATCTGGCGACTAGGCTAAAGTCACTCCTTGCACTGAGACATGGCTGTGTAGACTCCCATGGTGTTTAGAGAAGTCAACAGTCATGTCTCAGAGCAAAATTACTTTGTTAAAGCTATGTGTAAAGAGGGAACAGGCTGGAGGGCTCCAGGCAGGATAACAGTTGGTGTATCTAACCTGACTACAGGGTAACAGTTGGTGTATCTAACCTGACTACAGGGTAACAGTTGGTGTATCTAACCTGACTACAGGGTAACAGCTGGTGTATCTAACCTGACTACAGCTACAGGGTAACAGCTGGTGTATCTAACCTGACTACAGGGTAACAGCTGGTGTATCTAACCTGACTACAGGGTAACAGTTGATGTATCTAACCTGACTACAGGGTAACAGTTGGTGTATCTAACCTGACTACAGCTACAGGATAACAGTTGGTGTATCTAACCTGACTACAGGATAACAGTTGGTGTATCTAACCTGACTACAGGATAACAGTTGGTGTATCTAACCTGACTACAGGATAACAGTTGGTGTATCTAACCTGACTACAGGATAACACCTGGTGTATCTAACCTGACTACAGGATAACAGTTGGTGTATCTAACCTGACTACAGGATAACAGTTGGTGTATCTAACCTGACTACAGCTACAGGATAACAGTTGGTGTATCTAACCTGACTACAGGATAACAGTTGGTGTATCTAACCTGACTACAGGATAACACCTGGTGTATCTAACCTGACTACAGGATAACAGTTGGTGTATCTAACCTGACTACAGGATAACAGTTGGTGTATCTAACCTGACTACAGGGTAACAGTTGGTGTATCTAACCTGACTACAGCTACAGGATAACAGTTGGTGTATCTAACCTGACTACAGGATAACAGTTGGTGTATCTAACCTGACTACAGGATAACACCTGGTGTATCTAACCTGAATACAGGATAACAGTTGGTGTATCTAACCTGACTACAGGATAACAGCTGGTGTATCTAACCTGACTACAGGATAACAGTTGGTGTATCTAACCTGACTACAGGATAACAGCTGGTGTATCTAACCTGACTACAGCTACAGGATAACAGTTGGTGTATCTAACCTGACTACAGGATAACACCTGGTGTATCTAACCTGACTACAGGATAACAGTTGGTGTATCTAACCTGGCTACAGCTACAGGATAACAGTTGGTGTATCTAACCTGACTACAGGATAACAGCTGGTGTATCTAACCTGACTACAGCATAACAGTTGGTGTATCTCACCTGGCGTCACTCTGGACCCTGATCTCTCTTTTGACAAACATATCAAGACCATTTCAAGGACAGCTTTTTTCCATCTTTGTAACATTACAAAAATCTGAAACTTTCTGTCCAATAATGATGCTGAAAAATGATTCCATGCTTTTGTCACTTCTAGGTTAGACTACTGCAATGCTCTACTTTCCAGCTACCTGGATAAAGCACTAAATAAACTTCAGTTAGTGCTAAACACAGCTGCTAGAATCTTTTATTATAATTTTTCTTCACCTATTTTTTCTCCCCAATTTCGTGGTTTCCAATTGGTAGTAGTTACAGTCTTGTCTCATCCCTGCAACTGCCGTACGGACTCGGGAGAGGCGAAGGTCGAGAGCCATGCGTCCTCTGAAACACAACCCAACCATGCCGCACTGCTTCTTCACACAATTCCCAACCAACCCGGATGCCAGCGCACACTGCGCCCAGACACCACAGGAGTCGCTAGTGCGCGATGAGACAAGGATATCCCTGCCTACCAAACCCTCCCTAACACAGACGACGCTGGGCCAATTGACAGCTGCTAGAATCTTGACAAGAACCAAAGAAATTTGATCATATTACTCCAGTGCTAGCCTCTCTACACTTGCTTCCTGTTAAGGCAAGGGCTGATTTCAAGGTTTTACTGGTAACCTACAAAGCATTTCAGGGGCTTGCTCCTACCTATCTTTCCAATTTGGTCCTGCCGTACATACCTACACGTACGCTACGGTCACAAGACGCAGGCCTCCGAAACTGACCCTAGAATTTCTAAGGAGCAGCTGGAGGCAAGGCTTTCTCCTATAGAGCTCCATTTTCATGGAATGGTCCACCTACCCATGTGAGAGACGCAGACTAAAGTTCTTATTGAAGACATCTCTTCAGTAGGTCCTATGATTGAGTGTAGTCTTGCCCAGGAGTGTGAAGGTGAACGGAAAGGCACTGGAGCAAGGAACCGCCCTTGCTGTCTCTGCCTGGCCGGTTCCCCTCTCTCCACTGGGATTCTCTGCCTCTAACCCTATTACAGGGGCTGAGTCACTGGCTTACTGGTGCTCTTCCATGCCGTCCCTAGGAGGAGTGCGTCACTTGAGTGGGTCGAGTCACTGACGCGATCTTCCTGTCTGGGTTGGTCTGTCTGGGTTATCACTGTGATTATTCTTATTTGACCCTGCTGGTCATCTATGAACATTTGGAAATCTTGGCCATGTACTGTTATAATCTCCACCCGGCACAGCCAGAAAAGGACTGGCCTTCCATCATAGCCTGGTTCCTCTCTAGGTTTCTTCCTAGGTTCTGGCATTTCTAGGGAGTTTTTCCTAGCCACCGTGCTTCTACACCTGCATTGCTTGCTGTTTGGGGTTTTAGGCTGGGTTTCTGTACAGCACTTTGAGATATCAGCTGATGTAAGAAGGGCTTTATAAATACATTTGATTTGATTTTGATTTGACTACAGCTACAGGGTAACAGTTGGTGTATCCAGGATGGGAGGGGGGTAGATCTACATCCCTCTCATCTTCTCTCCTCAGCTACCTAGACGGCACTCTAGTCTGACAGCCAGCCACCCAGCCACCTGGCCAGCCCTCTATTCTGACAGCCAGCCACCCACCCAGCCACCTAGCCAACCCTCTAGTCTGACAGCCAGCCACCAAGCCACCTGGCCAGCCCTCTAATCTGACAGCAAGCCACCCAGCCAGCCACCTAGCCAGCCCTCTAGTCTGACAGCCAGCAACCCAGCCCTCTAGTCTGGCAGCCAGCCACTATGCCATCCACCCAGCCATCTCTCTTGTCTGACAGCCAGCCACTCAGCCAGCCACCTATTCAGCCCTCTAGTCTGACAGCCAGCCACCCAGCCAGCCAGCTACCTAGGCGGCCCTCTAGTCTGACAGCCAGCCACCCAGCTACCTGGCCAGCCCTCTAATCTGACAGCCAGCCATCCAGCCAACCCTCTAGTCTGACAGCCAGCCACCAAGCCAGCCCTCTAGTCTGACAGCCAGCCACCCAGCCAGCCCTCTAGTCTGACAGCCAGCCACCCAGCCAGCTACCTAGCCAGCCCTCTAGTCTGACAGCCAGCCAACCAGCCAGCTACCTAGCCAGCCCACTAGTCTGACAGCCAGACAGCCCTCTAGTCTGACAGCCAGCCACCCAGCCAGCCCTCTAGTCTGACAGCCAGCCACCCAGCCAGCCACCTAGCCAGGCCTCTATTCTGACAGCCAGCCAACCAGCCAGCCCCCTAGCAAACCCTCTAGTCTGACAGCCAGCCACCTAGACAGCCCTCTAGTCTGACAGCCAGCCACCCTGCCAGCCCTCTAGTCAGACAGTCAGCCACCTCGTTAGCACTCTTGTCTGACAGCCAGCCTCCCAGCCAACAACCTAGCCAGCCCTCTTGTCTGACAGCCAGCCACCTAGCCAACCAGCCCTCTAGTCTGACAGCCAGCCACCTAGCCAGCCCTCTAGTCTGACAGCCAGCCTCCCAGCCAACAACCTAGCCAGCCCTCTTGTCTGACAGCCAGCCACCTAGCCAACCAGCCCTCTAGTCTGACAGCCAGCCACCTAGCCAGCCCTCTAGTCTGACAGCCAGCCACCCAGCCAGCCCTCTAGTCTGACAGCCAGCCAGCCAACCAGCCTTCTAGTCTGACAGTCAGCCACCTCGTTAGCACTCTTGTCTGACAGCAAGCCATCCAGCCAGCCACCTAGCCAGCCCTCTAGTCTGGCAGCCAGCCACTATGCCAGCCACCCAGCCATCCCTCTTGTCTGACAGCCAGCCACGCAGCTACCTAGCCATTCCTCTTGTCTGAGAGCCAGCCACCCAGCCACCTAGCCAGCCCTCTAGTCTGACAGCCAGCCACCCAGCCAGCCACCTAGCCAGCCCTCTAGTCTGACAGCCAGCCACCCAGACAGCTCTCTAGTCTGACCGCCAGCCACCCAGCCAGCCATCTACCTAGCCGGCCCTCTAGTCTGGCAGCCAGCCACCCAGCCACCTAGCCAGCCCTCTAGTCTGACAGCCAGCCAGCCACCCAGCCAGCCACCTAGCCAGCCCTCTAGTCTGACAGCCAGCCACCCAGCCAGCCCTCTAGTCTGACAGCCAGCCACCCAGCCAGCCCTCTAGTCTGATAGCCAGCCACCCAGCCAGCCCTCTAGTCTGACAGCCATCCACCCAGCCAGCTACCTAGCCAGGCCTCTAGTCTGACAGCCAGCCACCCAGCCAGCTACCTAGCCAGCCCTCTAGTCTGACAGCCAGCCAGCTCTCTAGTCTGACAGCCAGCCACTCAGCCAGCCCCCTAGCCAACCCTCTAGTCTGACAGCCAGCCAACTAGACAGCCCTCTAGTCTGACAGCCAGCCACCCAGCCAGTCCTCCTGTCTGACAGGCAGCCATCCAGCCAGCCCGCTTGTCTGACAGCCAGACACCCAGCCAACCCTGTAGTCTGACAGCCAGCCACCCTGCCAGCCCACTAGTCTAACAGCCAGCCAACCAGCCAGCCCCCTAGCCAACCCTCTAGTCTGACAGCCAGCCAACTAGACAGCCCTCTAGTCTGACAGCCAGCCACCCAGCCAGCCCTACTGTCTGACAGCCAGCCATCCAGCCAGCCCGCTTGTCTGACAGCCAGACACCCAGCCAGCTACCTAGCCAGCCCTCTAGTCTAACAGCCAGCCACCCAGCCAGCCACCTAGCCAGGCCTCTATTCTGACAGCCAGCCAACCAGCCTGCCCCCTAGCAAACCCTCTAGTCTGACAGCCAGCCACCTAGACAACCCTCTAGTCTGACAGCCAGCCACCCTTCCAGCCCTCTAGTCTAACAGCCAGCCAACCAGCCAGCCCTCTTGTCTGACAGCCAGCCTCCCAGCCAACAACCTAGCCAGCCCTCTTGTCTGACAGCCAGCCACCTAGGCAACCAGCCCTCTAGTCTGACAGCCAGCCACCTAGCCAGCCCTCTAGTCTGACCGCCAGCCACCAAGCCAGCCACCTAGCCAGCCCTCTAGTCTGACAGCCAGCCACCTAGCCAGCCCTCTAGTCTGACCGCCAGCCACCAAGCCAGCCACCTAGCCAGCCCTCTAGTCTGACAGCCAGCCACCCAGCCAGCCCTCTAGTCTGACAGCCAGCCACCCAGCCAGCCCTCTAGTCTGACAGTCAGCCAACCAGCCAGCTACCTAGCCAGCCCTCTAGTCTGACAGCCAGCCACCCAGCCAGCTACCTAGCCAGCCCTCTAGTCTGACAGCCAGCCAACTAGACAGCCCTCTAGCCTGACAGCCAGCCACCCAGCCAGCCCTCCTGTCTGACAGCCAGCCAACCAGCCAGCCCGCTTGTCTGACAGCCAGACACCCAGCCAGCTACCTAGCCAGCCCTCTAGTCTGACAGCCAGCCAGCCGTCTAGTCTGACAGTCAGCCACCCAGCCAGCCCTCTAGTCTGACAGCCAGCCACCCAGCCAGCCACCTAGCCAACCCTCTAGTCTGACAGCCAGCCACCTAGACAGCCCTCCAGTCTGACAGCCAGCCACCCAGCCATCCCTCTAGTCTGACAGTCAGCCACCCAGCCAGCCCTCTAGTCTAACAGCCAGCCAACCAGACAGCCATCTTGTCTAACAGCCAGCCACCCAGCCACCCTACCTAGCCAGCCCTCTAGTCTGACAGCCAGCCACCCAGCCACCTAGCCAGCCCTCTAGTCTGACAGCCAGCCACCCAGCCAGCCCTCTAGTCTGACAGCCAGCCAGCCACCCACCCAGCCACCCAGCCAGCTCTCTAGTCTGATAGCCAGCCACCCAGCACCGCCACCTCTAGTGGAGCAGCCACCCACCCACCCAGCCACATAGCCAGCCCCTTGTCTGACAGTAAATATTTTTATTTTCAACATCTCCTTCACCAGTCTTATTCATGTGTTCCAAATGGCACCCTATTCCCACAGCCAGCCACCCAGCCATTCCTCTAGTCTGACAGCCAACCAGCCACCCACCCAGCCACCCAGCCAGCTCTCTAGTCTGACAGCCAGCCAGCCAGCACCGCCACCTCTAGTGGAGCAGCCAGCCAGCCACCCACCAAGCCAGACCTCTAGTCTGACAGCCAGCCACCCAGCGAGCCCTCTAGTCTGACAGCCAGCCACCCAGCACCGCCACCTCTAGTGGAGCAGCCAGCCAGCCAGCCACCCAGCCAGCCAGCTCTCTAGTCTGACAGCCAGCCACCCAGCCAGCCACCCAGCCAGCCCTCTAGTCTGACAGCCAGCCACCCAGCCAGCCCTCTAGTCTGACAGCCAGCCAGCCACCCACCCAGCCACCCAGCCAGCTCTCTAGTCTGACAGCCAGCCACCCTGCACCGCCACCTCTAGTGGAGCAGCCAGCCACCCACCCACCTAGCCAGCCCCCTAGTCTGACAGTAAGTCTTTTATTTTCAACGTCTCCTTCACCAGTCTTACTCATGTGTTCCAAATGGCACCCTATTCCCACATAGTGCACCTTAACAGCTCCCTACAACATAGGCTTACTGTTTCCCTAATAGCACAACACACTTCCATGGAAGTGCAGTCATGCATGCCACAGAAGTGATCTTCTTACTTAATGAGTCAAAACCTACATGAATGTGTCCCAAATGACACCCAATTCCCTATATAGTGCACTATGTAGGGAATAGGTTGCTATTTGGGAAACAGTTCATGAGAAACAGCATCTGACATTATTATTAGACCTGGGTTCAAACACTATTAAAAACATGTTAAATACTTTATCTGAGCTTGATTGAACTTGCCTGGCACAATGGAATCAATAGAAAGGTCACAACAGTTCCAAACCCTACACATCAGACACACCAGGAAGGCTAAAGGAAAGATTTCAAATACTATTTGAACCCTTGTCTGGTGTATGAGCAGCCACCGTCCATAACCTAGTGAATCTGTGCTAAGGTAAGCTAAATAAAGGGGACCTGGGTAAGAGAAACAAGTTATCACTAAAAGCATGATACAAAGTTTAACCCTGTAAACAGCAGCATTCATCTAGTCCTCTAGTTCTTTTAAGGTAATACCTAAACTCTCCCACGTTATTGCATGTACTGTAGACACACATTACACAGGCAGGTGTTTGGGTCCACTGGGGCAATATAACATCTTCCATGCAGGAAAGTGGAGCTAGGTGTATGCTGAGAGGAATATACTGGTACGTTGGCTTCCAACCTGTATTTGCAGCAATAGAAGCTTATACTAATCTAAAGATCCAGTACATATGAAGTTAAACACCTCATACACTATCTATAAGGCTTTACTCACAAAGACACACATCAATTCTGAAATTCACAGAGGGATTCATAGCACTTTCAACACGTAGTTACTATAGATATATAGGTTCTGGCTATACAATGTTCACTGCCAATGTTATTGACCTTGAAGGAGATGTACTGCTGTTTCCAAGGCTTCTTCTGTTATATGCAGATTGTATGTTAATCTGTATTTAACAGAGGAAGCCCTGAAAACAGCAGTGCATCTCATTCAAGGTAAATTGACTTGATGAAGCCGACTGCAAAATGCATTGTTCGTTCCATTTGTAATGAAATGCAATCAATAAAAAAAAGTACCGATCAAAATTCAATCAATGAAAATTGTATCGGACAATATTAGATCAATAAAGGTTGGTCATTGTTTTTGTGTTGCAGTCCACAATATACCATTGTGCCAGCTAAATACAACATCTCCTCTCTCAGTTATCTCATCTTTCCATACTCCACGGAGGGCAGATATCCACACCCATAGAGATCCTATTAAGTGTTCCAGAATGGGTAAAAAAACGGCAGCCATATTGGTCATGGAGAAATTTTTCAAAAAAACAGTCTAATTAGAATGAATGGCAGTAGAAGCATAATCCTGATTTTACTGAAGGAGGAAACTAAAAGTAAGGCATGTGACATATCAGAAATTGTGTAATAGAATTATTGTCAACCTAAAATATTGACATATAATTAATTATATGGGTTTTATACACATTTTCTGTACAAATAGCCTCTAAACCACAGAAGAATGCTGAGGGGAGAACGGCTCATAATAATGTCTGGAATGGAGCTAATGGAATGGCATCAAAGACCTGGAGACCATGTGTTTAATGTACATGATACCATTCCACTGACTCTGCTCCAGTTATTACCATGAGCCCGTTCTTCCCAATTGAGGTGCCACCAACTTCCTGAGCTCTAAACTATATGTAACATTTTGTTTTCTTGGAAAGCTTTAAGTGCTGTTATATGATCCAATGTCAGTACTTTTTGCATTCACAACTTGTCTAAGTCCTATCATCAACTGATTAGAGCCAGTGTATGGCTGTCGATTGACTGCATTGTTTGAATGGAATGTTGACACATACTCAGAGTCGATATTTAAGTCATAAGGAATTCCCCTCGACCACAAATTTGGAAAAACAAACATTCTTTCCATTGACCCCCATTGTGAAGAGCCAACTTCGTCATCGATTGTTTGTTATACAGAAATAACAAAACATGCGGAAGAGCTGCTGTGCTGTTCAATGTATATGTAACCAGGTCAAACGTCCCAACCCACAGTGTTCCCACTTAGGGAAATAGAGCCTGCGAGAAGAGCCCTGTGGCTTCAGGCCATGCAGCGTGGGAGAGTGGGAAATGTGGGGACCCGGTGTCCAAGTAGGCTATACATAGCTATGTTGTGGAAAACATTTCATCACAGGCAAGACATTTAACTTGTTTAGTATAGTCCGTTTGTATCTCAAATCACTACTTGTAGCTGTATACACTGAGTGTACAAAACATTTGGAACACCTTACTAAAATTGAGCTGCACCCCCCTCCTTTTCCTCTCAGAACACAAGGTGTCGAAAGCGTTCCACAGGGATGCTGGCCCATGTTGACTCCAATGCTTCCCACAGTTGTGTCAAGTTGGCTGGATGTCCTTTGGGTGGTGGACCATTCT
Source organism: Oncorhynchus mykiss (assembly GCF_057628025.1). Taxonomy (NCBI): domain Eukaryota; kingdom Metazoa; phylum Chordata; class Actinopteri; order Salmoniformes; family Salmonidae; genus Oncorhynchus; species Oncorhynchus mykiss. The sequence continues at coordinate 75,117,610 of NC_143028.1, forward strand.
TGATCCACACGGGAAACTGCTGAGCATAAAAAACCCATCAGCGTTGCAGTTCTTGACACAATCAAACTGGTGTGCCTGGAACCTACTACCGTACCCCGTTCAAAGGCACTTAAATCTTTTGTCTTGCCCATCCACCCTCTCAATGGCACACACAACAAAGCATGTCTCGATTGTCTCGAGGCTTAAAAATCCTTCTTTATCCTGTTTCCTCCCCTTCATCTACAATGATTCAAGTGGATTTAACAAGTGACATCAATAAGGGATCATAGCTTTCACCTGGATTCACCTGGTCAGTTTGTCCTGGAAAGAGCAGGGGTTCCTAATATTTAGTTCACTCATTCTAGTCCGTTTGTTTGTTTTGTTGGTCGTGGCTAGCTTAATGTTCCGGTCAGTAGCTAGCTAGCACTCACTCACGTGGCTGCTAGCGGCATCAGGGAAGTCCTACAATATTAGGTTTTTCTAAGTAGTGAAAATGCTAGGGAGAAGGCAATGTTGAAAAGTCATCTTTAGACATATTGTACTTTTCTTAAATGTAGTTTTGTAATTGACTAAAACAAGCAGACAACAAGAAAATGTTGTTTGCAAAAGGTAAAGTTTTTGCTATGAACCAATGGGGTGACCTCGTGTTGTTTTCCCATAAGGTGGACGGAGCCGCGACTTTCAATCTAAACTCAACTGGGAGAATCGACAGTAAATTTGAAAAATGTATGGAATTATTCCTCTTACACTGGCTGGCTAGCTGGCTGGCTAGCTAACTAAAAAACATACAATGCAGATCAATTCTTCAAATTCAGTATTTTACACAAAGTCTTATCACAGCACTGGCAAACCATGGTTGACCAACTCCCTGACCAACATGGCTGACCTTTATCCCATCACATGACCATTCTGGTATTCTAATTCCTAATGCTATGTCCACACACCCCACTTCCCTCTCCCCCTGGCTTGATGGGGTATCTGGGTGTTGAGTGTGAAGGTGACAGAGTCTGTTGGAATGCCCTCATGTAGCCACCAGTACCACAGAATCCTACACACACACACACACACACACACACAGAATTCCTGGCCTGCCAACACGAGCCACAGCGTGCACCTGTATTAAACACTACTGCGTGACAGAAAGGACTTCTCTCGTGATCCATTCACAGTTCCATTCAGAAAGCTGCACATTTTCCCACGATGTCAATGTCCTCCTGAAGACTCGTGTTAGCTCCCTCCCTGAGATATTGCCTAGGCTTAGCTCAGTAGGCTGACATGGTCTTCAGTCACACAGAAAATACTCACCAAAAAAGGGATAGATGTAAACTAATTGAAAATGTGTAATGATTCTGCGATTCTTCCTGAAGATAAAAGAAAGATAGCCTATTGTCTACAGAGAGACAGACAACCAACAAAGGCCCGTATTCGAACAGCCCCAGCACAAGGTGCACCTGTGTAATGATCATGCTGTTAATCAGCTTCTTGATATGCCACACCTGTCAGGTGGATGGATTCTCTTGGCAAAGGAGAAATGCTCACTAACAGGGATGTAAACAAATTTGTGCACAGAATTTGAGAGAAATATGTTTTTTTTTTTGTATGGAACATTTCTGGGATCTTTTATTTCAGATCATGAAACATGGGACCAACACTTTACATGTTGCATTTATATTTAGTTCAGTTAAGATTCCGTGGCTATAAAGATGGGGAAAGGTCTGTCCATAATTAACAGATGCTCTGTTTTTATGACAGCACACCCCAAAAAGCAAGTCCTGCAGGCTGCAGTTTTGTCTAAACTTGATTATTGTCCAGTCATGTGGTCAAGTGCTGCAAAGAAGGACCTAGTTAAGCTGCAGCCGGCCCAGAACAGAGCTGCAGGTCTTGCTCTTCATTGTAATCAGAGGGATAATATTAATACTATGCATGGCAGTCTCTCTTGGCTAAGGAGAGTTGAGGAGAAACTAATTGCATCAGTTCTTCTTTGTATAAGAAACATTTATGTGTTCAAAATTCTAAATGGTTTGTATAGTCAACTTAAACACAGCTCTGACACACATACTTACCCCACCAGACATGCCACCAGGGGTCTTTCCACAGTTCCCAGCTCCAGAACAAATTGAAAGAAACATACAGTAATATACAGAGCCGTTATTGTATGGACCTCTCTTCCATCTCATACTGCTCAAATGAACAGCAAACCTGGTTTCAAAAAACAGATAAAGCTCCTCCCCCCTGTTTGACCTAGATAGTTTGTGTGTGTGTTGATATGTAGGCTGAGTGCCATTTTTAAATTGAGGTAGTTCTGTCCTTGAGCTGTTCTCGTCTATTGATGTTCTGTATTATGTCATGTTTAGTGTGGACCCCAGGAAGAGTAGCTGCTGCTTTCGATAGAGCTAACGGGGATCATCATAAAATAACAAATACACATCTCCTATTATTGACAGATAGAACTATTAAAGACACATCAATTATTGTCTGATAGGACTATTAAAGACATCTATTATTGACTGATAGGACTATTAAAGACATCTATTATTGACTGATAGGACTATTAAAGACATCTATAATTGACTGATAGGACTATTAAAGACACATCTCCCTATTATTGAGACAAAACAACACCCTTCTTGTCACCCCATTCACCCTCATATACTAATTGTCCCCATCACACACACACAAAACAGATTCACACACAGATTCACACACTCGCGCGTGCGCGCGCACGCACACACACACAGATAAAGCAACATCTCACGGCACAACGCCACGCCCCTATTCGACCTAGATATTTTGTGCATTGTATTTATATGTAGGCTATACGTGGCATTTTTAAATGTATGTAGTTCTGTCCTTGAGCTGTTCTTGTCTACTAATGTTCTGGATTATGTCATATTTCACTCACACACACCCCAATCACCCTGGTTCCCATGTGGTTACTGAGGAGGATGCTCACTGACCCTAACACACAGGATCCTGTTCCCCACCCCCCACCTGGACCCCTAGTTGTCCTCCATTCTCCACACCCACCCCCAGTGATCCCATCCTCCCTACCCATCCTCCCATGCTCCCATCCCTCACCCATCCTCCCATCCCCTAGTCACCCCTCCCTTACCCATCCTCCCTACCCCCAGTCACCTCATCTCTCCCTATCCCATCCCCCAATCACCCATCCTCTCATCCCCCAGTCACCCCTCCCTCACCCATCCTCCCATCCCCCAAACCCATGACACTCTCCCTCTCACTGAGCTCAGTTCCTCTCTCAGTTAGTGACTGAGCAGCCATTCCTTGTGTGACTCAGACAGCTTGAAGGCTCCCCATATCATTATTTCAGTGGCAGCTTGTCGGCTACCCTCCGTTGTGACTCACATCTGATCTCACACAGAAGCTGTTTTTAACAAGCTTATCCTTCCACTTTATGTGACACATACGACAATGATGACACACACTTCTAGCCTGGTCCTAGATCTGTTTGTGCTGCCTTGCCAACTCCTATGGTCACGGTTACACTAAACAATGACCATAGGAGTTTTCAAGACAGCACAAACAGATCTGGGACCAGGCTATATTTCCACCAAAAGGGAGATGGAATGCCAACTGGAGAGCGAGAGAGACACACATCTTCTGTTGACTTTGACAGGCTATTGTTTAGACAAGCAAGTGGGGCACAGGCTACAGACACTGTGTAATCAAATCATGAAGAAAATCAGCTTATCCACAAAGAAACTCTCGTGAGAAAAAGTTGTGCCTACATTCTGATTAATGGTAATGCATTACTTTATTTGAAGATAATCACATAAGAAATAGGTTTCTAAAGGAGACTTGAAGTGCAGATAAATCATTCATTCATTCCATGTGGGAGTTAGTTGTTACTCCTCTGCAGTCAGTGTCTCCCACAAACTCAGAATGAGACCCTGATGCACTGGAGGCTGATACCCTGATGCCCTGGAGGCTGATACCTTGATACCCTGGAGGCTGATACCCTGATACCCTGGAGGCTGATACTCAAAACTCAAAAAAGTTCTGGGACACTGTAAAGTCAATGGAGAATAAGAACACCTCCTCCCAGCTGCCCACTGCACTGAAGATAGGAAACACTGTCACCACTGATAAATCCACCATAATTGAGAATTTCAATAAGCATTTTTCTACGGCTGGCCATGCTTTCCACCTGGCTACTCCTACCCCGGTCAACAGCACTGCACCCCCAACAGCAACTCACCCAAGCCTTCCCCATTTCTCCTTCTCCCAAATCCGTTCAGCTGATGTTCTGAATCAGCCGGGCTAGACAATCTGGACCCTTTCTTTCTAAAATTATCTGCCGAAATTGTTGCCACCCCTATTACTAGCCTGTTCAACCTCTCTTTCGTGTCGTCTGAGATTCCCAAAGATTGGAAAGCAGCTGCGGTCATCCCCCTCTTCAAAGGGGGGGACACTCTTGACCCAAACTGCTACAGACCTATATCTATCCTACCATGCCTTTCTAAGGTCTTCGAAAGCCAAGTCAACAAACAGATTACCGACCATTTCGAATCTCAACATACCTTCTCTGCTATGCAATCTGGTTTCAGAGCTGGTCATGGGTGCACCTCAGCCACGCTCAAGGTCCTAAATGATATCTTAACCGCCATCGATAAGAAACATTACTGTGCAGCTGTATTCATCGACCTGGCCAAGGCTTTCGACTCTGTCAATCACCACATCCTCATCGGCAGACTCGACAGCCTTGGTTTCTCAAATGATTGCCTCGCCTGGTTCACCAACTACTTCTCTGATAGAATTCAGTGTGTCAAATCGGAGGGTCTGCTGTCCGGACCTCTGGCAGTCTCTATGGGGGTGCCACAGGGTTCAATTCTTGGACCGACTCTCTTCTCTGTATACATCAATGAGGTCGCTCTTGCTGCTGGTGAGTCTCTGATCCACCTCTACGCAGACGACACCATTCTGTATACTTCTGGCCCTTCTTTGGACACTGTGTTAACAACCCTCCAGGCAAGCTTCAATGCCATACAATTCTCCTTCCGTGGCCTCCAATTGCTCTTAAGTACAAGTAAAACTAAATGCATGCTCTTCAACCGATCGCTACCTGCACCTACCCGCCTGTCCAACATCACTACTCTGGACGGCTCTGACAACTACAAATACTTAGGTGTCTGGTTAGACTGTAAACTCTCCTTCCAGACCCATATCAAACATCTCCAATCCAAAGTTAAATCTAGAATTGGCTTCCTATTTCGCAACAAAGCATCCTTCACTCATGCTGCCAAACATACCCTTGTAAAACTGACCATCCTACCAATCCTCGACTTTGGCGATGTCATTTACAAAATAGCCTCCAATACCCTACTCAACAAATTGGATGCAGTCTATCACAGTGCAATCCGTTTTGTCACCAAAGCCCCATATACTACCCACCATTGCGACCTGTACGCTCTCGTTGGCTGGCCCTCGCTTCATACTCGTCGCCAAACCCACTGGCTCCATGTCATCTACAAGACCCTGCTAGGTAAAGTCCCCCCTTATCTCAGCTCGCTGGTCACCATAGCATCTCCCACCTGTAGCACACGCTCCAGCAGGTATATCTCTCTAGTCACCCCCAAAACCAATTATTTCTTTGGCCGCCTCTCCTTCCAGTTCTCTGCTGCCAATGGCTGGAACGAACTACAAAAATCTCTGAAACTGGAAACACTTATCTCCCTCACTAGCTTTAAGCACCAACTGTCAGAGCAGCTCACATATTACTGCACCTGTACATAGCCCACCTATAATTTAGCCCAAACAACTACCTCTTTCCCTACTGTATTTAATTTATTTATTTATTTTGCTCCTTTGCACCCCATTATTTTTATTTCTACTTTGCATATTCTTCCATTGCAAATCTACCATTCCAGTGTTTTACTTGCTATATTGTATTTACTTTGCCACCATGGCCTTTTTTTGCCTTTACCTCCCATATCTCACCTCATTTGCTCACATCGTATATAGACTTGTTTATACTGTATTATTGACTGTATGTTTGTTTTACTCCATGTGTAACTCTGTGTCGTTGTATGTGTCGAACTGCTTTGCTTTATCTTGGCCAGGTCGCAATTGTAAATGAGAACTTGTTCTCAACTTGCCTACCTGGTTAAATAAAGGTGAAATAAAATAAATAAATAAAATACCCTGGACCCTGATACCCTGGAGGCTGATACCCTGATACCCTGGTGGCTGATACCCTGATACCCTGAAGGCTGATACCCTGGAGGCTGATACCCTGATACCCTGGAGGCTGATACCCTGATACCCTGGTGGCTGATACCCTGATACCCTGAAGGCTGATACCCTGGAGGCTGATACCCTGATACCCTGGAGGCTGATACCCTGGAGGCTGATACCCTGATACCCTGGAGGCTGATACCCTGGAGTCTGATACCCTGATACCCTGGAGGCTGATACCATGATACCCTGGAGGCTGATACCCTGATACCCTGGAGGCTGATACCCTGATACCCTGGAGGCTGATACCTTGGAGGCTGATACCCTAATACCCTGGAGACTGATACCCTGATACCCTGGAGGCTGATACCCTGATACCCTGGAGAATGATACCCTGATACCCTGGAGGCTGATACCCTGATAACCTGGAGGCTGATACCCTGATACCCTGGAGGCTGATACCCTGATACCCTGGAGACTGATACCCTGATACCCTGGAGGTTGATACCCTGATACCCTGGAGACTGATACCCTGATACCCTGGAGGTTGATACCCTGATACCCTGGAGACTGATACCCTGATACCCTGGAGGCTGATACCCTGATACCCTGGAGATATTAGATTCAGCCTTTTATGAATTGAAGGACAATTATGAAAAACGGATAGACAAGAATGACAAATCATTTAATACGTTTGTTTCCCTTTTTCCTTGTAATTTTTTGGGGGAGGGGGAGACTAAAATAGAGACACCCCAAATGTCATGGTTTAATTCATACTGGATGGCACCACTTTCAAGTGAATTTACTGCTGTAACAAGACTTTTGGAATTGATTCATGATTTATTTTAACAGGAAAATGAACCAAACCTAAGGTGAAGCCTTTAATGTGGTAAAACATCTTAATTATATTGAAAAAATCCACCTTGCATCGATTAAAGTTCAAAATGTTATGGCCCCCCTTAAACTGGGTCTGTGCCCCATCTTGGCCACGCCATTGACCTAAACCGTTAGGGCGAGGGACTATAAAACGGATCTTAGTTCAGTGTGTAGGGGAAACTGAACTCAACACACTGAACTGAAACAGAGGGCTACAACAACTGTGTAAACTGGGGACAGGAGGGTCATTCTGTATGGCTTTACAGCTATATGGCTTCATAATGGTCCACAGAGCAGTCTAGTCCAGACCAGCAGGGAGACCAAGAGCTTCTTTTGACAGATTTCAGAAAAGGGTGTTTTCCCTGCTGATTGTTTTTCTGTTTTCCTGATAGGAGAACAACAGCTGAGACGACTGTGGTCTGACTCATCAAACCTTTAAGTACATGTCTAATGCCCAACCTGGAGAGTACTGGATTAGACAGAGAAGGGGGAGAGGGGGGGGGGGGGCAGAGAGAGAAAGAGGGGGGGAGATAGAGAGAGAGAGACAGAGAGACAGAGAAAGAGAGAGAGAGAGAGAGAGAGAGAGATACAGAGAGAGAGAGACAGAGAGAGACAGAGAGAGAGAGAGAGAGAGAGAGAGAGAGCGAGAGAGAGAGAGAGAGAGAGAGACAGAGAGACAGAAAGACAGAAAGACAGAGAGACAGAGAGAGATGGGGGGAGAGAGAGAGAGGTGGGGGAAAGAGCGAGAGAGAGAGACAGAGAGACAGAGAGACAGAGAGAGAGAGAGAGAGAGAGAGAAAGAGAGAGAGACAGAGAGACAGAGAGAGAGAAAGAGACAGACAGAGAGAAAGAGACAGACAGAGAGAGAGAGAGACAGAGAGACAGAAAGACAGAGAGACAGAGAGACAGAGAGAGATGGGGGGAGAGAGAGAGGTGGGGGAAAGAGAGAGAGAGACAGAGAGAGAGACAGAGAGAGAGAGAGAGAGAGAGAGAGAGAGAGACGGGGGAGAGAGAGAGAGACAGAGAGACAGAGAGAGAGAAATGGGGGAGAGAGAGACAGAGGGGGGGGGGGGGGGGGCAGAGAAAGACAGTGACAGCTGCAATACAATACCAGTTGAATAACTATCCAGTGAGTGCATGATCCATGGATTTTAGTCATAATGGAAGTTTTCATGCTTGAGATTATTCACATACAGACTCAATGTATCTCGAGTTTCACTGATCACGTCTTTCCATTAGTATCCCATCATTGCACTGTCTGCAGCCCTGGACTATGAAAACTCAAGAACACTCTATAAGTTCACAATATGTAGCCAGAAACAATGGACCTGCTGAAGCTTGAAATTAACAAAAGTATGACAAAACAAACATATTCCAACTCTATTGATGATCCTTATGGCAGAACAGAATAGAATATAATCTAGTCGAATCTCATAGAACAGAATAGAATCTAATAGAACAGAACGAAATATAACAAAATAGAATCTAATAGAATAGAATCAAATAGAACAGAATAGAATGTAATAGTATAGACTAGAATATAACATTATCAAATATAATAGAACAATATAGAATATAATCAAATAGAATAGAATCTAATAGAACAGAATAGAACAGAACAGAATAGAATAGAATCTAATAGAATAGAATAGATAAAAATCTAATAGAAATGACTAGAATAGAACAGAATAGAATCTAATAGAACAAAACAGAATATAAAACAAAATAATCTAATAGAATATAATATAATCTAATAGAACAAAATAGAACAGAATAGAATCTAATAGTATAGACCAAAATAGAACATAATCTAATAGAATAGAAGACTATAAAATGTAATAGAATATAATAGAATCTAATAGAAAAGAATTTAACAGAATAGAATTTACTAGAATAGAATAGAGCTAACGTGGATACTGCTGTAGAACTATGCTTTCCTTAATGTGTTGTTGACCCCTTGTAAATGTCCTAGAGGACAATAGTGCCTCCTCCAGATCAACCCCACGCAGGCATCTTCAGCATCTTCTTCTCATGTCACCACCTACCCCCTCCCATCCTGCCCCCCTCCTATCAGATCAATATTTGAACGCCCATTTCCAACAAGGATTTCTTATCTTTTATCATTTCTTATTGTTTTATGCATTGTTGAGAAGAAACCTGCAAGTAAGCATTTCGTTGGACAATGTATACCAAATAAACCTGAACATGAACGTGACTTGAGGACGGGGGAAGGAGTGACCCTGAGGTACCAAGTCTAAAGATCCAACCACCCCCATTAAAACACTCCCTCCACCAATAGGTGCTCCAGAATCCATGAGATGTGTACATGTGTTAGATATTGATTGACACATTGCAGGGTGTGAGAAACAAAAGGTTATGGTTCATTTATAATGGATGCCAAGCAGATGCACGGATGTTATAGATATAATGGAAAATCAAAGAAGACGGCCAACTAACAGAACATGAATAAGACCACTGAAATGGAACAAAACAGGAGGCCGTCATCCATGCACACACCTGGCCACTGGGGATGCTTAATTGCTTAATCTGCACCCAGTCCACACAGTATACCCCCCCCCCATCAATTAATTCCTGAATAAATATTGAGCCAAGCCATTGACTGGTCCTTTAGCATTCTGATCACACTGCCTGGTCCCCTTGGCTGCCGATTCAGTTCTGCTTCAGTAAGCATTCCACTCAGACCAATCTGCTGTCTAGCCTCGAGCCACAGCAGCAGGTCATCTGTTTACATTATCTGTCCCCTGCTATCCTACCTCAGGTGTAACCAGGCCTTTATGGATTTTGCTAAACTGATTGGGAGTGCTCGGCTGCTGCCTATAGTATGCTCCCATTCAACATTCATCAAATTATACATTCCACTTGAAATAATAATAATTATAATATGCATACCATTTCGCAGAAACAAATTAGAATCATGTATGCACATATGGGTGGCTCCAGCAGGAAACAAACCCACAATTCCTGGCAGTGTAAACACAGTACCAACTCTGATCCAACTGAGCCACACAGGATTTCCTAAGATCTGAGATGATGTACTGTGTGTGTATATTTATACACTAAGTGGACAAAACACTAGGAACACCTGCTCTTTCCATGGCATAGACTGACCAGGTGAATCCAGGTGAAAGCTATGATCCCTTATTGATGTCTCTTGTTATATCCACTTCAGTCAGTGTAGATGAAGGGGAGGAGACAGGTTAAAGAAGGATTTGTAAGCTTTGAGATAATTGAGAAATGGATTGGGCAAGACAAAAGATTTAAGTGCCTTTGAACGGGGTATGGTAGGTAGTAGATGCCAGGCGCAATGGTTTTTTATGCTCAGCAGTTTCCCGTGTGGATCAAGAATGGTCCACCACCCAAAGGACATCCAACCAACTTGACACAACTGTGGGAAGCACTGGAGTCAACATGGGTCAGCATCCCTGTGGAATGTTTTTGACACCTTGTAGACTCCATCCCCCCGACGAATTGAGGCTGTTCTGTGGGCAAAAGTGGGTGCGGCTCAATTTTAGTAAGGTGTTCTTAATGTTTTGTACACTCAGTGTATGTAGATTCTTTAAATATGGTTATGTTTACATGCAGTATGTCTCCCGTCATACAGGCCCTGGATTACAGTAAATGTGTAGAACGCCTTGTCATGATTTATGAATATCTGCAGTTTCAGTGGAGGGTGTGAGGGGAGAGGAGGAGGGAGGGGAGGGAGGGAGGGAGGGGGAGAGGAGCGATGAGGAGGGAGGGAGGGAAGGAAGGGGGAGAGGAGGAGGGAGGGAGGGAGGGAGAGGGGGGGGAGGAGGGAGGGGAAGGAGTGAGGGAGGGGAGAGGAGAGGAGAGGAGGGTGGGTGAGAGGAGGGGGGGAGGAATAGAGGGAGGAAAGGATAGAGAGAGGAGCTTCCTACGCCTTCCATGTCACAGTCGGGTGCTTGAGTCAACTAGAACTAATTCATGACCAGCTGAGCTGTTCATCAACAGAGACAAAACAACTCTCTTGTCCGGAGTTGAATCATACATCAATGTCCTATCCTAGCCAATAGTCCGATCAGAGAGAGAGAGAGACAGAGAGAGACAGAGAGAGAGAGACAGAGAGAGACAGAGAGAGAGAGAGAGAGATACTGGATTGATCTGATTATCTTGCTGTTAGAAGAAAGTAATTCTGATCCTGTAACCGATAAGACTGAAGTGTGTTCTAACTGCTAAGGAGTCACAGTGTGTGTGATGCTCACTGACGAATGAGCAAGCAGTTAAATTATGTTACACACACACACACACACACACACACACACACACACACACACACACACACACACACACACACACACACACACACACACACACACACACACACACTCAAAGACAGAACAACGGAGGAGAAGATTTGTTTTGCGCCTCCATCAGATCTTAGCTAGCAGTGTTTCTCCCTGACTCTGCAGATTGTCTTTCCCTGTCTGTCTGTTCTGTCTGTAGCCCTAGCTGCCTGTCTGTCTGTTCTGTCTGTAGCCCTAGCTGCCTGTCTGTCTGTTCTGTCTGTAGCCCTAGCTGCCTGTCTGTCTGTTCTGTCTGTAGCCCTAGCTGCCTGTCTGTCTGTTCTGTCTGTAGCCCTAGCTGCCTGTCTGTCTGTTCTGTCTGTAGCCCTAGCTGCCTGTCTGTCTGTTCTGTCTGTAGCCCTAGCTGCCTGTCTGTCTGTTCTGTCTGTAGCCCTAGCTGCCTGTCTGTCTGTTATGTCTGTAGCCCTAGCTGCCTGTCTGTCTGTTATGTCTGTAGCCCTAGCTGCCTGTCTGTCTGTTCTGTCTGTAGCCCTAGCTGCCTGTCTGTCTGTTCTGTCTGTAGCCCTAGCTGCCTGTCTGTCTGTTCTGTCTGTAGCCCTAGCTGCCTGTCTGTCTGTTATGTCTGTAGCCCTAGCTGCCTGTCTGTCTGTTCTGTCTGTAGCCCTAGCTGCCTGTCTGTCTGTTCTGTCTGTAGCCCTAGCTGCCTGTCTGTCTGTTCTGTCTGTAGCCCTAGCTGCCTGTCATTCTGTTCTGTCTGTAGCCCTAGCTGCCTGTCTGTCTGTTCTGTCTGTAGCCCTAGCTGCCTGTCTGTCTGTTCTGTCTGTAGCCCTAGCTGCCTGTCTGCCTACATGGGCTGCACAGTAATATTGCCAACAGCTCTCACGCCGCTCCCCACTGAGGTTTTATTCACTGGCTCCACCGTGGGAGAATGTTAAAAAGACAGAGAGGGAATGGTGTGGGAGGAAGAAACACAGCAGCGTGCTGTGTGTGTGTGTGTGTGTGTGTGTGTGTGTGTGTGTGTGTGTGTGTGTGTGTGTGTGTGTGTGTGCGCGTGTGTGTGTGTGTGTGTGTGTGTGTGTGTGTGTGTGTGTGTGTGTGTGTGCGTGTGCGCGCGTGTGCGTGTGCATGTGTGCGTGTGTGTGTGTGTGTCTGCGCAACTTTGTAATACTGTAGTACACAACACCCCATTCTCCCCATCGCTGATCCATCACAAACTGGTAAACACCAGTACAAGCTCAATAGCAATGCTCCGACATTTACGAGTCCTGCATTTGAATGGCCCCTGGGAGTTTCAGCAACCAGAATTACTATTTGTGAATGTCGAAAAAAGGAGAAGAGGATAGACCTTGAAAAAAAATGTGTGAATTGAATTAGGGAGGAAAAGGGGGAGGGTTCATTGTTAACCCTTAAGCTGCTTTTCTAAAGGAGGGGTTTATTTGTCCATTTTAATGCAAATTAGCTCTCAGGAATGGCTCAATGTGTTTGGAATGTGTGAAGGAGTTTTGTATGGTGCCCTTTCTAACACATTCATAAATGTGTGATGCAGACACAGAGAGGGACTTCTGTATCTCCTACTGTAAGACCAGGGACTTCTGTATCTCCTACTGTAAGACCAGGGACCTCTGTATCTCCTACTGTAAGACCAGGGACCTCTGTATCTCCTACTGTAAGACCAGGGACTTCTGTATCTCCTACTGTAAGACCAGGGACCTCTGTATCTCCTACTGTAAGACCAGGGACTTCTGTATCTCCTACTGTAAGACCAGGGACTTCTGTATCTCCTACTGTAAGACCAGAGACTTCTGTATCTCCTACTGTAAGACCAGGGACTACTGTATCTCCCACTGTAAGACCAGGGACTACTGTATATCCTACTGTAAGACCAGGGACTTCTGTATCTCCTACTGTAAGACCAGGGACTTCTGTATCTCCTACTGTAAGACCAGGGACTACTGTATCTCCTACTGTAAGACCAGGGACTTCTGTATCTCCTACTGTAAGACCAGGGATTACTGTATCTCCTACTGTAAGACCAGGGACTACTGTATCTCCTACTGTAAGACCAGGGACTTCTGTATCTCCTACTGTAAGACCAGGGACTTCTGTATCTCCTACTGTAAGACCAGGGACTACTGTATCTCCTACTGTAAGACCAGGGACTTCTGTATCTCCTACTGTAAGACCAGGGACTACTGTATCTCCTACTGTAAGACCAGGGACTACTGTATATCCTACTGTAAGACCAGGGACTGTTCATCTGCCCCCCCCCCCCCAAAAAAAAAAAAGAAACAGGTTTTTAGAATGCTGAAAACATGTCAAATGTTAAACACAACTTTATCGACAAAGTGAAAAAGAATAAGAAAAAGAGCAATCCAGCTGCATGGCAGCATGGTGATGTATAGTGTCATGTACCTAGTCAAGCCCTCGGCTCCAGATAAACTGGGATAGGGTCTAAAATAGGCAACCTTCACACTAAGAATGGAACTGGCCTCACAACATGAAGCTCAGTGCAACCTGACCCGCTGTAGTCCCTGTGGTGAAAACCAAGGACGCTTTAGGTCTACTGACATCAACAGTCAACCAGTCTACCAGTAGGGAAGACACTTTAAAAAATGACCAGTAACAAATTCACATACAGAAGCTTCCAAGGTAGTGAGAGATTTACTCTAGGGCTATTTTCCTGGGAACAGATTAAGCCTAATTCTGAACTACAAAGCACAATCGATAGATTGAATTGGTCCAGGACTAGGTGTAATTTGTGTCTGGGAAACTATCTCTAAATGTTTACAGATTAAAATGGTGAGTAGGATAACAAAAATACTCAGTTGACTCAAAACCTACTGTATGTCTTGGCTTCCAGTTGACCAGGAGAAGACAATACAGGGATAATAGACATCTACCAGGGTACTGATATAGAACTTATAGCATGATGTGTGACCTGCATTACAGAGGACAGTGACTGTTCTCCCCCCAATCACACAGACAGCAGAGGAGAAAGCCCTCATGTAAACCCATGAGACCAACATAGGAGGCGGCAGGTAGCCTAGTGGTTAGAGCGTTGGTCCAGTAAACCGAAAGGTTGCTAGATTGAATCACCGAGATGACAAGGTACAAATCTGTCGATCTGCCCCTGAACAAGACAGTTAACCCACTGTTCCTAGGCCGTCATTGTAAAATAAGAATTTGTTGTTAACTGACTTGCCTAGTTAAATAGTGGTGAAGTATAGAATATATAGATAAAGTATTATAAGCTACTGGATGACATCATTCTAAAGCAAAGAGCTATTACAGGATCCCCCTCTCATACCAGTATAAACAGACACATAACACCAGCAGTCCCTACACACATGCCTAGACCAATGGCTGCTGAGGGGAGAAGGGCTCATAATAATGGCTGGAACGGAGCGAATGGAATGGCATCAGGCACATGGGAACCATGTATTTGATCCCATTCCACCGGTTCCGCTCCAGCCATTACCCCGAGCCCGTCCTCCCCAATTAAGGTGCTACCAATCTCCTGTGGCCTAGACCATCTATATGTACACAAGCATGTAAACACACACGACAGACCATCTCATCCACTTGACTAGCAGGACAAGGTGTGTGTGTGTGTGTAGACCGCGTGCAGTATAGACCTAGTAGGCATGCCAACGACTTCAGAAAATGTAAAGGTTACGAGTCACTGGATCTATAATAGAATATAAAATAATTTGACAGTATTGACAATGACTCAGAATGAAGAGTGACAAAGCAACTATATCCAGTTTAAGACTGTTGAGTGTCAAGATACTCTGGACTGGAGCCTGGCTAAGAACACAATGCAATATACCCACTGAAACCCAAACCTGTCTGTAACACAAAAACTCAATGAGTCAATAGCATCTAATTACTAAGCTTCAAGCTTGAGGCTAATCATGTTTGGCACCACTTCTGATGAAAGGTTCCATACAACAGACACTTCTTTCAACTCAAATACCAGTTCTGGTTGTAGTCAAAGTTCTGTACAGGATTGGTTCTCAACTGGTTTTTCCTCGGGACACAAATTGAACCAGGTTGTCTCAGACCCGATCGAATATTTTGCATCACGAAAAAAATAATAGTCAAAATACAATCGGGAAAACTTTATTTGTAGCAATTATGTGACAAGAGAACAAAACATTTTCACGTTTTTCATGGTCAATAATAACGTTTATCCCATATGAAGAATGTTAATAAACTCACTGTCTTGAGACTAGAGAACAACTAAAGTAGTACTACTAATAGTTACATATTGAAAATACTGTGATTGAAAAAAATATTTTCAGAGATAATTATTATTATTTATTTTTAAATGTCATCTATAATCATGTCTACACACTTTCTACTTGTTTTAAAGTAATTTGAGTTCAGACTGGAGTATTTCTGCATACATTATTATTATTATTTTTACTCAGACACCCATGACTCACTCAAAACCTCCCTCGACCCAAATGTTGGTCGCGACCCACCAGTTGAGAATCGCTGCTGTAAAGGATCTTATTCCTTGGTAACATGGTAACATATGCACCTATTTTCAAAGAAGGTTTTCCTAAAAGTATGTTTCCGGGGCGTAATCAAAAACCTCAAAATGATACTGTTCAGTGAGAGAAAACAAGAGCGAGGTGAGCACATGATGATCTCGGGGTGAGCACATGGTGATCTCGGGGTGAGCACATGGTGATCTCGGGGTGAGCACATGGTGATCTCGGGGTGAGCACATGGTGATCTCGGGGTGAGCACATGGTGATCTCGGGGTGAGCACATGGTGATCTCGGGGTGAGCACATGGTGATCTCGGGGTGAGCACATCGTGATGGCACAGTTACTGGCATCAACAGGGTTGCTTCCTAATCTTAGCTACTGGAACCAGGTTTGCTAGCTCATAACATTCAAGGAAGATTCACAGCATATCAGCTCTCCATGAAATAATGGTTAAAATAAGGTCCAGGAAAGAGATGGCCAATACGTGGCGGTGCCGGCCAGTGGGGACGACACTCGATGACCGAAGCCTGCCCGGATCCTGGCTTCCCGCCACTGTCTGTGAGTGCTGACGTTTGGCTGAAGTTATCCCTCTAACGGTCCTCATGGCGTGCTGGCCGACAGGTCGACTCCACTAAGAGTAAAATAAGCGTCCGGCTGCTAAACACGGACCTGCTAAACAGGACCTATAGTAAATTAACACTGACTTCAACACGTACAAGAGTACCAAGCGTCTTGTTCAGAGTCAGCTCTACTGATAGAAGAGCAACACCTACAAATGGACTTCTTGTCTGTATATTTTAATGTGGACAGGTTCTAGTAAACGAACAGTGACTACAAACACCAGACTGTTTAGATCTACAGAGAGAACAGAAAACACTGGGGGGAAAAAGGCAACTCAAACAGTTTGCAGGATACAATAATAACAACCAGCAAGGAATTGGAATGATTGATCAGCTCTTGCTGATGGGAAGAATACTGGAAGTATAACATGAGTAACTATACTGAACAACAATTGCAAGTAATTCATGTAATGAATGACTCATTCTAAAGACTGCTTCATTCTATATCTGTGCTACTGCAGAACAGAGAAATAAGACTACTTCCTTCCTTTGCAGAAAGACACTGAGAGACACGTAAACATTTAAGGCAGAGCTGACTCAGAGCAGACTCAGAGCAGACTCAGAGCTGACTCAGAGCTGACTCAGAGCTGACTCAGAGCTGACTCAGAGCAGACTCAGAGCTGACTCAGAGCTGACTCAGAGCTGACTCAGAGCTGACTCAGAGCTTACTCCGTGCTGATTCAGAGCTGACTCAGAGCTGACTCAGAGCTGACTCAGTGCTGACTCAGTGCTGACTCAGAGCTGGCGGATGTGCTGCTGTCTTATAGTGTTCCAGGGACACCAATAACAACCTCCTGCCACACACACAATCCACTACTCCTCCTGCCACACACACAATCCACTACTCCTCCTGCCACACACACAATCCACTACTCCTCCTGCCACACACACAATCCACTACTCCTCCTGCCACACACACAATCCACTACTCCTCCTGCC